>NW_024884475.1:29220827-29414622 GCF_019232065.1 Centrocercus urophasianus | reverse complement strand
GATATTCCTAGGAAGAGATTCAGGGCAGATGACAGTCACCAAAAATGGGATGGGTATTCATTTTCCTGTCTCAAATCAGTGGCCCCAGTCCTCACAAGCATGGGCGGACTTGCCTATGGCTCTTGGTATTTTTTTCTAGATCTGCTGTGCTTGTCTACTGAAGAGTGAAAAGGAGGAGGAAGGAGGTTAAGCAGAGCTCATGTGCTGCTTGCTTTAAATATCACACTTTAAACTGTATACAGTGTTCCTATGAGGGTAGATCCCTGACAAGGGGATAACTTGTAAATCACAGAACAGTTTGAAATGGAAGGGTCTTTAAAGACCATTTAGTTCCAACCCCCTTGCTGTGGGCAGGAACACCTCCCTCTAGACCAGGTTGCACAAAGCTCCATCCTGCCTGGCCTTGAACGCTTCCAGGGATGGGGGATCCTGATTTTGACTGAGATAATTTTCTATTCTTTTAGTAGCTGGTATAGTAGCTGTGTTTTGGATTTAGGTTTAAAATTTGCTGATAGTGCACTGATGTTTTAGTTGTTGCTGAGCAATGCTTACAAGGTAAGGACTCTTTGGTTTCTCACACTGCCCTGCCATTGAGGAGGGTGGAGGTGCTCAGGAAGCTGGAAGGGAACAGAACTGGGTCAGCTGCCACCTGCTAGATATAAGGCATCATGCTGAAAAATAAAACTGAAGATTTGGGTGGGAAGCTACTGCTTAGGGAATGTCTGGGCATGGGTCAGCCAGTGGTGAGTAATTGCATTGTGCTTTACTTGGGATTTTTATTCTTGGTTTGTTTTTTGCCTTCCCCCCACCCTCCTTCTTATTAAACTGACCTTATCTCAACCCATGAGTTTATATTCTTTTTTTTTTTTTGTTATTTTTTAATGCTCTCTCCCTTTCCACAGAGTGGGAATCATCTATGTGGTGCTTAGCTGCCTGCTGGGTTAAGTCACAATGGAGGGGGATCCACAGCTTCTCTGTGTAGCCTACTGCAGTGCCTCACCACCCTCAGAGTGAAGAATTTCTTCTAATATCTAATCTGAATCTAGTCTTTTTTAGTTTAAATTCCTGATGGAATTTCTCTCTTCATCTTTCCTGTAGTCCTCCTTTAAGTACTAGAAGGCTGCTGGAACGTTTCCCTTGAGCCTTCTCTTCTCCAGGCTGAACAACCTCAGCTCTCTGAGCCTGTTCTTCATAGGAGAGATACTCCAGGCCATTTGCTCATCCCTGTCACCCTCCTCTGGGCTCACTCCAGTCTGAGCATGTAGCAGCAATGTACCCCTTCCAGGGCCAACTCAGGAGTGACTGTATTGGGTTTAATAGCCAAGACCGTGAGGCTGTGAATGGTTTCATCCATATCCACAGAGTTAAACAGCACAGTTACAAGGATGAGGTGCAGTACAGCTGTATTGAGGGAACAGAGAGGAGGTGTGGAGAGGATGTGATCAGAGCAGATTCCCTTGAATGTCTTCAGGTACTAAGGAAGCTGCTAGATAAAGGACACACCAAGTGCCACGGTGCTGCCAGGCCTGCAAAGATATCATACCAACATTGCATCCCATTGTTCTTTGGCTTGGCTTTGACGAGAAGAATGTAGCTAAGATGGGTGCTGCTTTGCAAAGTGTGTGTGCAGGATGAGGCCTGTCAAGAGGAAGAAGGAAGAAGTGGTGGGAGTATTAAGATGCAGGAGGGCCTCTGACTCAGGCAGGAAGAAGAATGAAGAAATACAGCAGTTAAAGGAGATGTGGGGAAGTGCAACTGTGACTCAGGCTGGAAGGGAGGTAGTGGGATGTGAGTTGGCCTGTGGCGAGTGAAGGGAGAAGACAGAAAAGGAAGCACTGAAGTATCAGAAAGTGGGAGTGCACCGAACTGGCTAGGATAATAATGTGTGATTGAGTTGCAGTCCACGGCCCTCCTGGTTGTGCAGCAGTGCCAGGCAAGTCATGAGGAGTCCTTGACAATACCTGGCAGCTGTGGGAGTTATTCCTATGTGGAGATGAACTCCATTTCTGCATCCTGCTTCAGCCTCTTTAGAGCAAAAGTGGAGGTAAAGCTGTGTGTTTAGTAGCATTCCTTTTTCTGGCTGTGTAACACCTAAAAGGGGGTTGGTTGTTGTAAAAGAACTTGAAGAACACAACTTTAATTGGGCTGCTCCAAAGGTGCAAATGTTTGTCTCAAATCTTATCATTATTCACTCCGTTTGCAAGGTGTACACCTTTAGCTTTCGTTTGTTTAGACTAGACATGCCTACTTAGTAGAAATGAACTATTAGAAACTTCCCTGTGCACCTTCACCTTCTTTCATATTTTTTTCTTCCTCAGGAAAGATTTGAGAGGAAGAGAGGAAGAAATGGAGAAGGGACCACATAATAAATGTTAGGCTGTCTAATGTATTTCTGGAAAGTATTCAGAATCTAGGGAGAGTTGGCTGCATGATGTCTTGCAAAGTGGAATTCTTTTCATAGTCAATATATTACTTTGCTTGAAAGTTACTTTGAATATTGCCTCTTTATTTTTAAATAGAAGTTTTGGTATGATTAAATGCCTTAGTATGCCTTCTCTGTCCACTTGCTCAGATGTGCTTCATATGCTATACCAGCATATTAACTTAGTGATAGGAAAAGAGAAAATGTTTGTTCTTACAACCCAAAAACTAAAATAAGGTCTTGCAAAACATTGTTTTACATAAATTGGTATATGTTTGATTCATCTGTTTGCTGTCACTTATTAATGTCAGCAGATATAATTTGCTTTTAGACATTTACTCTGCAACTTTTTGTGTACTTTCCTAGTATTGGTATTTAAGATACTTTGATTTTTCTTAGGTTTGTGTGATTTTTGTAAGTTTTTGTTTTGTTTTGTTCTTTCCCTCCAAGGAGGCACAAATGCTAGTGTCCTACATTTTTCATTTTCCTGCATGCAAGGTGAAACTATGTCAGTAGTACAAAGAATTCCCCTTAAGCTTTCCACTAGGCTCGTGTAACATAGATCCTCTCGTAGGCATATGAACTCCCTCGTGCTGACCTGTTGAACCTGGACCTGCTGCTTCGTAGTGGACTTCTGTAACCACTCAGCTTTTGTATAAAGGAGTACTTTGTTTTTCTGGCTTAATGGTTGAGAGAGAGCAGTGGGATTTTGTGCTAATTCTAGTCCCAAGTATATGCCTTGAAAGTGAATTCCTAAGGAGAAAACAGTCAAAGAGCTGCTTGGTGGGTCATGACCTGGATAAAGGCTTGGTTGAGAATTGAGTTACACCGTTGTATTTAAATGTGAATTATTTCTGCCAGTGCTCAGAGGATGCAAGGCCTCTGGATTGCTAAAGTGTAACGTGAAGTATAACATTTCAGATGCCTAAAGAATGGGAGGGTTTGCTGGCCTGTTCACAGATAAAAGTGCCAGTTAAATGTGAGTGCAGTATCGTACTTAGACCTAACTTTAAACCTAACTTTATTCATCTTGACTCCATGTTACACACACACACACACACACACACACACACACACACAAAAAAAAAAAAAAAAAAAAAAAAGCAGAGAATCACACTAAAATTAGATATTAATCTACATATTTTAAAATTTCTAAAGTCTAAAATATTTTTTCATGCTTTCCAGTGTAAAATGATGTTATTTTTTTCTTGAAGTAGTTACTTACATGACTTCAAGGATTTTGGTTGTAGTGCTGTTTACTTTTTCACAGGAAGAGTGTTGGACTTGGGAAATAAATGATCTTTGTATGTGTAATTGTTATGACTGGCATTTACAATGTAACTTTGAGATGAAATAAATTCATTTGCTGGCTTTGACAGCAAAATAAAAATTATATCTATTAGCTTACTTACCCAAATTTTTCATTTTGAGAGAAAGCTGTTCAGTTAAGAAAATGTCCAAAGACATGAAGGTCTGTTTTATTAAAGATAAGTTGTAGTGAGGAACAGGGAAGGACACATGAAGTTGTGCTGCAAACTATAAATAAGCATATTCTCTGCCACTTGTAGTTGTCAGTGAACGTGAGGGTATCGATAGATGGAAGCTGATACAAGTATGTAGTTCTGTGCCTGAGCCAAGTACTATCTGATTGAGGTGGCTGGATTGCATGGTACTTGGTACAAATACGTGCAGATGTTCAGAGGCTGATCATACCTTCTTTTGGATGTTGACAAGGCGTGCTGTGCTCGGTGTATGCTTGTAGGCCTGCTTTGTACTGCATGCTGTCCATTCTGAAGGTTTCATGTGTACCAGCGAACTTGCTAGATTCCTCAGTATTAATAACTTTAATAGGGTATAAGTAATGAATGATGCATAACTCCAACAGGAGTATAGCTGGCAATAAATTATGCAGGTGTTCACAGCAAGCAAAGCTGTTGTTTGGAGTCTGCTTTGATAACAACTGAATTCTTAGTGTTGAAATCCTCTTCTTTGTTGGTAAAGAAGCAGAAAAGAAATTTTACCTTTGAGGCAATTAATTCTCAACTCTGGTAGATGTTTCTGCTGGTGAATTTTGAATTGAGCTTTATGGTTTTAAGTTAGCTAGCATTTAGGGAATGATGCAAGGCTTGAACTAAGTAAAGCTAATAGGTCTTGTCTGAAAACAAACAATTTATTAGAATGTAACTCCACGTATTGACAATATGGACAAATTTCATTATAGTTTGTAGTTAAATAGAGTGTGTTCCATATTTTAGAGACACTGAAGAACAATTTATTTTAAAGTATATCTGAAATTATTAAAAGAATGAAAATTGTTTAGGCTCCTCAATCCCATTTTCTAAAGCAGATCTGACTGTTAAGACATGTTGAGACAGCTTAAATTCCTCCTATATTCCCATACCTCAGAGCTTCCCATTGGCTGTCTGAAGACTTTCAAGAGCACCTAGACACTAGGAAGCCCTGAGGCCAGGGCTTGGTGAATACAATCTTTAGAGCCTAAGGGGTTTAAATACAAAATTTAACCTTCACTCAGGAAGGCCAGCCTGCTCATCAGTGGCAAGAAGAGAATCCTTTTCTTACTGCTGAGTGTCTTAACTGGCTGATCTGAGTTGCCCCTTTATGTCCTCTGAGCTGAAATTAAGCTTTTGTAAATTATTAATTCCCTTCTTACTCCACTGGTCTTGGTAAAGATTAGCAATGGTTGACTTTCAACTAATTATATTATTCATTATAATTTTATTTATGTTCTGAACATGCTTAGTTGCTTTCAGAAATGTCAAGACATTGAAAGACATCAGTTTTATCCCTGTAACTCATGTTTCATAGCAATAGAAATGTAATTTGCATTAACACTTTTCTTTTATGTTAGCAGATGGACCGTACCTTCAAATCATTGAACAGCCAAAACAGGTAAGAGCACTACATTTGGAAAGTCTTTGCAATACCTATGTCACTGTGTTCAGCTACAAATGAAACTGTAACTTACGATGAGAAAAAAAGTGTTGAGGAGGTTAAACTTAATAACAAATATTGCACTTAACCATAAGCATTTTTTCCTCCTGCTTTTGTAGTTAAATCGTTTCCTGTTTTGTTCTGTCTTCATTTCTGTGTCTCTCTGGAAGAGTCTAAGAAAAAAAAAAAAAAAAAAAACAACAACTGAGGGTTTAAAAAATACCTTGCTAGATGTAGGCTTTTAATCTTAGAAATGACTCTTTAGTGCCCCAGTATTTGGAAATATAAATTAATAGGCATGGAAGATTTTTAGAATTTGTTTCATGTTTCTTGGAAGATGTAAAAGGAAAAGAAAAAAAAAAAAAAAAAGCAACAATTCTGTTCCTGGAAGAATTTGACTTGTTTTTTTGCCATCATGAAGAAATTGTGTTGTCCTTTGAGATTCCTGTTTTCACTGTTAGCTGTTCTGAATAACTCAAGAAAAAATGAGGAGTAATTCTTGAAAGTACCTTTTTGTGACTCAGATGCTCACTTAAGCTGCCCTGGTGGTGTCAAATTCATCCCTATGCACTGGTTAGTTTTCCTGCAACAGAAGTAAAAAGTTGCATAAAATCCTAGATTGAGCAGCTGTTAGGAGTCCAGAAGCTCCCTCAGCCTGTCTTCATAGGGGAGGTGCTCCAGTCCCTGATTGTCTTTGTGGCCCTCCTCTGGACCCTCTCCAACAGCTCCCTGTCTTTAATGTACTGGGGGCTCCAGACTGGGATGCAGCACTCCAGATGGGGCCTCACAAGAGCACAGTAGAGGGGTACAATCACCTCTCTGTCCCTGCTGGCCACTCCGTTTCTCTTTGTTTTAGTTCATCCTAAATCAGGTCATGTCTCTGCATGGCAGAGCCTGTAGTGTGCAGTGTCTAAAAGGAAGCCACTATTTCCATCCATGACATTCCTGTAAGCAGCTCTGTAGTGCAGTACCCATGTAGCAAGCTGAGCAAAGGTTTATACAGTGTCATAAGAGTGATCCACAGGCAAAGCGCTGTGCTTGTGATCATTTTGGGAATAAAGAGGCAGCAGAGAAATATAGGACTGTATGTGTGAGAACACAGTTAGCACTGCAAGGGTGATAGACTGGGGAAGGCTACTCAAATGTCTGCTAGACCTTTAGGCTGTGAGGCATGGCAAGTGAAGAGAGCCTCAGTCATTCCACACATAATGACTCTGGAAACTGCTTTGTCTGCTGGATGCCTTGAGCTCAGGCTCATAGTTGAGCACTTCACTTTGTTGCTCAACACTCTGTGTGAAAGCAGATATGTTATTTAGAATTGATTACGTTGTGTGGTTAGAATCTGAACAAAAGACAGATCTTTCCATTTGCTTGAAAGGCATATTCATAAACTGAAAAGGTTTCAGTGAGATAGATGCTAATAATTACAGAGTAATTTTTTGAGCGAGTTCAGTGTCAGCTAATAGAGGCATCAAACTTAGAGATGCCTTCTATTAGACAAAAGCTAAAGATCTTTCATGAAGAATGCAACACTTCATGGATGGCCTTGAATACATCAGGAGGACTGTGCATAACGGGCTGTGTCAGAATTTGCAGGACTGGCAAGTAGGTCTGAAGGTATTCAGGGGTGGAAGGGGGCATGTAAAATAGCGTAGCTAAGTAGAGTTAAGAGTTACCAAGTACATTTGCTTAAAATTCACATCTTCTGTATCATATAGAGGTCTGAGTAAAGCAAAGGGAATATGATTTTCCTGTAAATAAAAATGGAATACATAGACTGCCATGCTCTAGAGTGATTGCTAATGGGTCATTCAGAGTGCCCTGAAACTTTTGCAAGGCTCCTGGGCTTTGCTCTGCTCAGAGCTACAACTTCCATGTGTTCTTCCCACGAGGAAAAAGGATTTCAGTTTCATCCATATTCTTTTCTCTGTGATGCTTTTTTTTCCCTGGTTGTTTGCAGTCTCTACCTAACATCTATTGTGACAGAAATAGCATCTATTCTTGTATTCTCTGTCATTTATTTATCATCTTGTTTTGAGAGTATAAACAGATCTCTGCTTCAGAATGTCTTCACTGACTGAAAGGAGAATTTCTGGCTGTTTATAATGTGTAACAGTGGGAATAGAAGAGTTTACCTGGGGCTAGCTCAGTGGTGCTTTGTCAGCCTTCATTCAGACAGCATTTCAGTGATGAACAGTTGTAGCTTTATCATTTGTGGGCTGTTTGGGCAAGTCATGTGTGTGTGTGTGTGCATGCATGTGCTTTTTTCAGTTTTGTTTTCAAAGAGCTTTCAAGTTTCTTTTTATTTCCACAGAGGGGCTTTCGATTCCGATACGTATGCGAAGGGCCTTCACATGGTGGACTTCCTGGTGCTTCCAGTGAAAAGAACAAAAAGTCATACCCCCAAGTCAAGGTAAGGACATAAAACATTAATATTTCGCAGACTGAATGTAAGCATATGTAAGGACCCTACTGCAAATCAACATACTTTATTATGAACATACTTTATTACTCACTTTATATGAAATTGACTGCACTTCATGTCCCACTTTAAAAGTGTAATTGGTTTAAAAAGAAAGTAGTTTTCAGATTCGTAGAGTTATTTTGGCACCCTGTTTATGTATTAGCCGGTGAGCAGTAATCTTTCCTGCACCTACCCCTCACTGCACTGCTCCTGCTCTTACCAATGGAGTTCTTTCCTAAGGTGTGGTTTTAGTATGATGCATGGTCTGAGCTGGTTGGTTACTCTACTGCTTGCATAATGCATAGCTTGAGTCTGCTTAGTTATCCCAGTCCAGTCTGAAATGCTATTTACCTGCTTTCCCTCCCTTGTCTGTTCATGTTACTCCTTACTCAATGCCTCTAGGATATTAAGTCCTTAGGTTCTTAAGGATTTAATCCAGATAACTTTAAAATCAACCAAAATGTGTCATTTAAACAGGAGTAGCACTATATTCAGGAGTTCCAAACCCTTTTTGTCTTTCCAGGAAAAAGATTGAGCATGTTAATTAAAGAAACATTCAGAGCTAGCACAATGTGAAGACTATAACAGTGATGGTTAACTGTTCTAGGATCAGGGATGGGCTTTTATTGCCTAAGGTTCTTGCAGAAAATCCTTTCTGTGTAGAAGAGAAAAAAACATAAACTGTGTGTTTTCTGCTTTTTTTTCTTTTTATTCAAAGTTAATGAAAGTCTCAGTCTTGTTGTTACATTACATCTTTGTTGAGCTTTTACACTAGAGATTGTATCACGAGGAGCAGGATTAATATCTTTTAATTCTGGTGTTGTCTTCTTTGGAAGAAGACAAGGGAGTGGAAAGGGTAGCAAGCAGTCAGTCTCTGTACCAGGCCTTGCTGTGTGCTGCTTGTCAACTTTCTCTTGTACGTGTGTGTAGTTCTTCTGCAGTTCTTGAGAAAGGCTAAAGTTTGGAACAACTGCATCTCCAGAATGAATCAGTACATGCATGACTCAATGGAAAATAATCAGCATTGGTTAAGATAGCCTAGGGTGTTTTAGTCTGGCAAATTGAGAGAAGGATGAGAAATTCAGCCTTGCAAAACTGTTAGGAAAAACTACTAGCCCAGGCAAAGGTTCTGCTTGCATTTTCCTTTCCTATTGTGATGGTGATGATGAACCAGAGAATAAAATTTACTGGTATGGTTCATATGAAAATTATGTACCTCAGTGATGCCATGTCTTTGGATTACAATTCCATCTATATTGATAATTAATAAAAATATCAAGTGTTATTGACAATAATTGTCATGCTGTTGTGTTTCCTAAAGGTGTCATGGGACTTACAATAGCATGACAAATATACACACAATGAGAAGTTCTGTAGGGAATGGAATTTTTCCATGGAAAAACTAGAAAGCAAAACATTCTTTGGCTTTCCATCAAACCTCCTGTTTTCATTGATCATCAGATTTTAATTTCATCTAAAGCTCTCCCAGCACACGTGTCCCGTCCCCTCCCTCCCTCCCTCTTGTCCTACTGTGTGCATCTGGGTTTTTTCTACTACAAATCCCCGCATGGCAACACCTGCTGGGAGAGGCTGGCAAAGGAACACAACAAGTAAATTCCTCAAGGCCGTTACTTGTTACTGCTTGTTCTTGATTCAAGTGGTGCCAGCGAATATAGAAGCATTTCACACCTTTTCCTGTAAGTCTCTCTGGTGTTTTGTCAAAGGGTGCTCACCTTGTTGTAAATGAGGTGAGCACGCTTGAAGGTTACTCTATTTTATTTAATTTTTTATAGTTACACCACGACTTTCACCATAGAACTTTCATTTGCTGATCATAGTGATGTGAAAGGACAGCAGCGTGTTTTGACTTCAATGTAAAAAAAAAAAAAAAAAAAAAAAAAAAACCCAAAACAAACTCATCTTTGTAACAGATGTTTAAACCTTGGCTATGAGGTGATCTGTACAGCTCACACCGGGATCTTCTGCTTAGCCAACTCTGCACAAAAAGCTGATGTAACTTATCAATAGGCACCACCGAGTGTTCTGAGAATAGACATTTTCAGTGAAAAAAAAAAAAGCATGGTAGTCTAACTGCACCCTTTTCATAGGATTATGCATTGTAGACCTGAAGAAAACACAGTGATCTGATATGACCTCTTGAATAATGTCAACTACTGAATCTCAATCATTTTTTTCCCTGCACCTACTCCCTTACTTCTAGCTGAGCTGGAGCGTATGAAGATGTGCCTTTCATTTAAAGGCTGGAGAGCTGAAGACTGCCATGTCTCTAAGCAAGATGTTTTGGTAGTTAATTACATATTTAACCACGCCCTGTAGAGCTTATTAGAAGATGGTGCATGTCAGGAGTTAGTGTAGCAGTTCTGCTTTGCATTTGAGACAAAACTGCACTGCCTGTTAACTTGGAATTGGTTTTAAGACTCTAGTTTTAACAGCATATATGGCCTTGTTAGCAGTAGTATTTTTACTATAATGCCAAGGATAGAATTCATTCAACTTAATGGAATTGTATTCCTTTATTTACAGCTCTTTGCTATCAGTAATTGTACTAGTATGTACAAAAACTGTTCCGTACTTACAAGATTACATGAGTTCTATATATCCTTACAGAGAAGCTGTAGATATTGAACAAAGTATAACGAGGAACTTCTTTGCTGTCCAGAGAGGTTGTGGAATCCCAGTCTCTCCCAGGACCTCTCTGAATGCCTACCTGTGTGATCTACTGTAGAGAACCTGCTTTAGCACGCAGGTTGGACTTGAAAATCCCTAGAGGTCCCTTCCAACCCCTACAGTTTTGTGATTCTGTGAAGCTAGATTTAATAATAAGTTATGTAAAATTATTCATTTAAATTTCATTTTTGTCTGCTTAGTGGAAACAGTGCAACAGTGGAAAATTGTAATGTTTAGAACAGTTGAAATTACGGCTTTTGAGCTGTTGACTCTTTATCAGTTTGTTCAAGCAAAGAACGATTGGGAGTTCTCTGTAGTTGTTCTATATCCAAATAATAGCAGATATGCTTTCCTAAAATCTTCTGAAGAGTTTTATGAAAAAAAAAAAAAACAACACCACCACCAAAAGAACAAAACTAGGTTGTCTGATATCACCAGCTTACTGAACTATCTTCCATTCTTATTCATAAGTTGCTTGTTCTGATATATTTGGAAAACTGCCAGAAAACTTCCATAGAATATTTCCACTTGCCTTTTTTACATGTTTGTATGTCCTGATCTTTTAGACTGATATTGGTGTATTCAGGCTTGACACTGATACAGTTTTGGGTGTGAAAAGAATTTACTGAAAACTGTGGTGTGACGGAAATGTCCTGAGTTTTCATTTCCCTTGGGGCAATTCTACATGGGTGGCTGCACACAATTTCAAGTTGTCTATTCTGTGAGCTGGATGTAAATGAGTTTCAGCCTAGAGGCTGAGTAACCGCACTGCTCAGAGATGTGCCCAAGCTAATGAGCACCGTCTCTGTACCCAGGAGTTTGGATGTAATGCAGTTCAGCTTGAGGATCAAAGCCGAGTCCCATTTAGGCAGCCCTGAACTCGGGTACCCAAATAGGAGCACTGCCCATCCAGGCATGTCCTTAGGCTATCCTAAATTATACTTCAATTTGGAGATAAGCGTTCTCATTGAAATCAGGGGGATTTCAGCACCTAATTCAAGTTCAGGAGGAACATTTGCAGAACATGAGGCAAGTTGTTTGGTTGATGAACTTTCTTGTTGAAGAAAGCTTTTTCCACCCCATAGGAATTAAATTGTGGAGTGTCAGTTTGCTGATTACAGGTTAAAGATTAATTCATTCAAGAGCGGAATTAAGAAATAATCACTAATGGAGAATAAACAGATGTTTTTCTTATAAATCTGTAATACCCATTGAAAGCCTGCACTGAAGCAAGTCAGCCATAGGTAAATTCATTGAGATCTGTGCTTTTTGCTGCCATAGTTGGTTAGGCTGAGTCTGGAGAGCTGAGTCCATTTACTCAGGCTTCTAAAGCAGCGCATTGAAGTCTGTGACCTCACATTCGGGGAGGATCAAAAGCTTTGAAACTCCCACTGATTTAAGTTACTGTACATTGCTTACTCTCAGGCTTTTAAATAAGTACTTTAGTGCCTAAAAAATTCCTACCAAGTTTGAAATGTATGTTAAGCTGGCAACTCATATTTGGCATTTATAAAGAATGAGTGATGCCTCATCTGTGGAACTTTTCTTGTGTGTGTGTGTATTTATGACAGCACTGCTGGTCATACTTAAAAGGTCAAGCAAGATTGGGGATGTAGCTTCTATAACAAAACGATTAGAAAGAGAAATACTTATTTTTATCATTGCTGGCTTTGTATGTTTGACATGGTCTTTTCCATCATTTGCTTTCTTTAGTTAACTAGTTGGTTTCACTTCTTGCTTGTATGAGTAACTGGAAAAAACATCTTTCAAGTAGAAAGATGTTTTTTATGAAGTTTTTGTAAAGTTGTAGGATGTATTTAAAAAAATGTAGGGGGTTGGATCTCAAAAAGATGTGGAATAACTGAAAAAAAAAAATTCAACTTTCATTTTGAAATTGAGTAAATTTCAAGTTCACAGAGTCCTTTTAATCTCTCAGGCAAATCTCTCTCAAACAGGAACAGCCGATAACTGGGAGCCTGCAGCATTTTAACTTTTGTCAGATTAGATCAATTGAATGCCGCTTCAGTGCGGGATGTAATCAAGTATTACAGCTATGCTTCTTCCCAGGAACTCCTTATTTTCTTTTTTCTCCCTTGTCTTCAATTTGATGTTCAGTTACTGTTGTTTTTGAGTTCGCAGATCTGCTTTGGAGCAGTAGAGCACCCAACTGCTATCTCCATCTCGTATTGCAAATAGTTTTTTTCTGTCAATGCCATAATCTTTGTATTCCTGTACAGATATCCAGTATTGTAATATGCTGTCTACCTTCTAGCACCTTTGACTGCATTTTCTATGTGAAGTAAAAGGTGGCAGTTATTTGTATATATTAATACCAGAATACATTTTGGATTATTCAGCAATTGTGATGGTGTCGATGATTCAAGGATACCCCAAAATGATTTCAGGCTTGTTTTAGATTACATAAGGATGGTTAACCACTGGGGCTGTTTTTCTGGGTGCAGATGAGCTGGATGTTACAAAAGCTCTTAGGAAGGTCCATCTGTAAAGCAAACATGTACGAAGCATCCTATAGCCTTTGCAGCATAGAATGTCAGCCTAGAAAAAAGTCTTTTCTTGCCAGATGATCTATATAAGGTATTACATTTTTAGAACAATTTTTTTTTTCTTTTTTTTTTTTTCCCCCCCCTAAGAAGAGACTACAAAGATGGTGCTGAGCTGAGTAACATGGGAAGATTGCAATCTGGTTACCACAGTAGCTATATGTTCTGCTTTCAGGGGCTGGAAAGTCCTTGCCGTGCACCAGTCCTACCTAAAGTTTCACTGTGGTTTCTACAGCTGATGAAGGGTTGTCTTGAACTTTACTGAAGTGACACAAGAACATGCATGTTACTCATAATGAATATAACACTGTAGATGTGCTTGGAACTTTCCAGCAGGGAAAGCCTTTCTTAGGGATGAAAAGAAAATAGTTTTGAAAACCTAGTTGTAGTAATGAAGGTGACATTTAGCACAAAATATAGTGTTTATATTTTCAGTTCATTTTATGAATGTTACACAGATTCCTGCATTTTTTCACTGCTGAGAATGATAGAAATGACAAAGCAGTGATTATTCTGCATGTTTGTATTGTTTCAGTCCAGGAGCGATTACAGTTTGGGAACAGACGGAAGCACGAGTTTCCATGTTTCATATTTTAGAAAGCACCACTTGTAAAATACTCATGACTGTAGTTTTATATGGTTATCTCACAAGCAACGAGTAGTGAGAAGACTTTTTCACACCTGTTTCTCCTGGAACAGCTTTTTCATACTTTGGGGTTTTTTATTGTTAGCAGCAAATTGGAAGGCGTTGAAGACGCACGTTATGCAGAGTGTTTCAGCTGTGATGGAATGGATTCAAGAGAGGGGTTAAATGGAGTGAAGGAGGCTAGCAGGACTTATAATGTGGTGAAGTCGTGGCAATCCCCGGTTATCAGCGTTTTATCAACAATATAACCTTAAGTGTTCAGTTCATCACTGATTCATCACTTTAATGTTCATCGTGATCCTTTAATACCTTGGTTGATTAGATCTATAAGCTGCTGTAATACAAAGAACTTTTCCTCAGGCAAATCAGAAGAAACCTTAGAGGAGGAGGGAAAAAACCAGCATTGATAAAAGGGTTAATTAAGTGAATTGGAAGGGAAGGTAATGTTTGCTTTTTTTTAAATCAAGATAATTTTATATTTGTTATAATTTGAAAATGATGCGTAACAGATAACTGAGTTGAAGTATATTATCCATGAGGAGAACAAATAATGTTTTAAATAATATGTAAAACAAATAACTGGTATTAATAAATGGTACTTTGTTGGTAATTTTATATATATATATATATATATATATGTGTGTGTGTGTGCATTTTTTTTAACATTACTTGACATCACAATTTTAAAAGCTGTTGAGAATGTATGGTGACCAGGAGTTCTGATGGAGGGGGGCAGGAAGCTTTCTAGTGCTCCAGAGTGCCTGTGAAGGCATCCAGATAATCCTAAATGCAGTCCTATAAAACCTTAGATGGTGTTTTAGTGTATATCCTCACCTACACTTACAGAAGTATTTACTGGGCTGGTTTGTGTGTTGATGTCACTTGTGATCTAACAAAATACCTTTGAATACAGAATTCTTCCACTTCAAAATCTCTACCTGAGTGATCATTGTAATGAGAGCAAAGTGCTTTAAAGTAATCATAGTATTTACAATTATTTGAAAACATTTTTGAGTTTGGCAAAAAAAACCCAGATATTTTGTTGAATAGATGCATTTTTAATGCGATTCTTAACATGTAACAATGTCTAATGTGAATTTAATGTACTAAGTTAAGTTTATGTAGAGCAGTGTGGTATAACTAGCCAGAATATAAAGCTAATAATAGTGATATGGGAAACAGGAGATTGCTTTTCCTTATGTTTGTTTTACTTCTTTCCTTTTTCTGTCACTACTTCTGCCATTTGTGTATCAATTTTAATTACAAATGAATCATTGGCTTTTTTTTTTTGTGATGACCTGATACAGTTAGTTTTTCTCGTGAGTAAAAACACATTTCTCCTAAGCAAGCTTGATTGTACTTAGCTGACAGAAAATATTCCACTGGAATTACTGTTTGTTCCATTTTTAAAAACATCAGTTTTACATTTATTTACAGATTTGCAACTATGTTGGACCTGCAAAAGTGATCGTCCAGTTAGTTACTAATGGGAAATACGTCCACTTACACGCTCACAGCTTGGTGGGTAAATTTTGTGAAGATGGAGTGTGCACAGTCAATGCAGGACCGAAAGACATGGTTGTTGGGTAAGTCTGTCAAATGTATTTGTTAAGTTTAGCCAAGAGGGAGAGAATCGATTTTTGTCACAGTTCTGATCAGTGTTTCACCTTTGCTGAAATCTGCCGTAGAAATACAGTGAAGAGAAAAGCTTTAAGAAAGTGAGGTTAGTAAATTTGAAATTAAGGCAAGACAGGTATAAACATGAAAATACTAAATGAGTCAAACTTCTTAAGTTTAAAGCAATAAGATTATAGTGAAGTTGTAGTTGGTCTGTTCTTGTTTAATTTAAAGGAGTAATTGTTTATATCAGTAAATGCAACTCAGGCTCCTGTCTACGTTTTCAGTCTTAGATCAGGTTTCATGCTGGCTGTGAGTTTTACTTCTGTGATCTCAAGAATGTCTTTGTTGGTAAAGAAGTAGTTTAAAAAGCTGAGAAGGTTGGGAAAGAGAGATTCTTTTAAACTGTAACTTTTGATGTCCAAGCCCAGTGTGCTGACTTTACCAAGCACAGCAATTTAAATAACTTTATTTGAAATGCTCCTTTTCATCTTGAAAAGTTTGGCTCATTTCCTAACCTGTCTTGTTTTTCATCAAATGTTTAGAAATAGCTTTCCTATCCTCAATTGACCCAAAATTGAGTTATTGTCTTGATTTCATACTTCCAGATCTAATTGATTTTTGAATGTGTCAGGGGACTTTTACTAAAGCACATCTTGTATTACAGGTATTGTCATTCTAACAGATACCCAAAGTGTCTTGCTGAATGTCCAGAACCTGGCTTCAACCATTTTCTTTGAAAAATGTACTCTGCTTTTAGCTTTTTAGCTTGCTCTCCAAATCAATTTGATCTGACCAAACCTTTTCTGATAGATTACTTTCACGGTAGGTGTAGAATTACATATTAATGACAGCTCAAACAAAGTGTGACAATTAAATTTTGAAATGTTTTATAAATTGCTTCCACACCGTAAGCCTGAAAACTTAAAGGTTACTTCCTGCGCCATGGGAAAATCCTGTGCACCCATCTGATCGCTGCCATTGATGGTGTGCATTTGACATGCTTTTTAAGCTTGGCTGAAATTGTCATGCTGGAGTTCATTGGAAATGCTTCCTCCAGATAAGAGAACGACTGCCTGCTGCAGGTTTGCCTAAAGCATCACAAAATCAATTAATCAACATTCGGCAGGTTTGCAAACCTTGGAATACTTCACGTCACGAAGAAGAAAGTGTTCGAAACTCTGGAAACGCGCATGATCGATGCTTGCAAAAAAGGATACAACCCAGGACTCTTGGTGCATCCTGAACTTAGCTATCTGCAGGCAGAAGGATGTGGAGACAGACAGCTAACTGGTATGTGGAAACAATGATCTGATTTTAATAGGTTTTTAGAAAGAAAAAAAGAAAGAAAAAAGAAAATGGCTTAGCTTCTGAAAATGCAAATTTTTACCCAGAAAAAGACCCTGAGTAGGAAAACAGCTTATGGTTATGCAGTAAGAGGTTGTATATTACTGCTGTGTTTTAGGGAATCAGAAAGTCTTTTGCTGTGAATGAGAATGGAGCAACTTCTTCCGTAGCTACCTGTACTCACCTCTGCACTTGTGTTTCACTGTTCTTATCCTATTTAGTTGAGTGATAAATAGTCATTTTGTGTTACTGCTGTGAGACATGGTATCTTTAACTGTGGGGACTTTGTCTGAGAATACCTTTCTTCATTCATCTGCACTCCACCCACATCCCTGTTAAAGTTCGGGTCTGTATTGCTTTCAGGAGCTGTATCGAGGGGCTGGCCTTTTCTTTATCACTGGTGCTAGACATTCAAATTTCATTAGAGGCAGAGTCCATCCTTTTCACAACCTTTATGAACAGAGAGCAGAAAAGAGTCTTTGTGTCTCTTAATTATATACCTTATCTTAAATAACATGTGGCTCACAAACTTCAGATTGAATGCAGTATATTGCAAATAGCTTCTCCTCTATGAACAGAAAGATGGAAACTGATGGGTACTAAGTGAAAAATAAGTTGCTCTTGGTGCCTATCGATAGTAATGCTTGAAAAATGCTCAGTCTCCCCACCTTGTGCTAATTTGACTGTGCGAATTTATTGGTTCCAGAACGAGAAAGAGAAATTATTCGCCAGGCAGCAGTTCAGCAGACAAAAGAAATGGATCTCAGTGTGGTGCGTCTTATGTTTACAGCCTTTCTTCCTGACAGTAATGGTGGTTTCACACGGAGGCTTGATCCTGTTATATCGGATGCAATATATGACAGCAGTGAGTATATTTGGCATTAATTACTGTCTCAGTGTGAGGCACATCTCTGTACATACAAGAATGCTGGTATTGCTGTACTTAGATAGCCCAGAGATAATTGGCCCCCTGTCTGTCCACGTACATGTGCTGTCATTCTGTTCTTAATAGATGCTGATGTAAACCCTAAAGCGAGATCTTATTTGGCTGTTAGCATGTTTAATCCTGCCACCTGTGTTAAGAGAATACTGTAAATTCTTTTTATAACGTGTTTGAATTTTGCAGACTTGTCTTCAGTTGCTTTCTATGGCAAATCCTTGTTACACAAGATGTGAGGAAAAATGTGTTTCAGTCTTTATTGAGACTTACACACTTTTCATTCTGCTGGGCATCTGCTTGTCCTTGTTTTGTGACACTAGCATAACCAGAAGTTTTCATCCATTTACTCTGGACCTGTTAGTATTTTTATACTTGTATCATGTCTCTCTATTTGTAGTTTTTCTCAGTGAATGTTTTCACTCTGTGCTTGTGCTTTTGGATAATACTTAGTGGTTTTACCCGAACCCTTTCTGCTGCTTGAGATTTCCTCGTAGCTGTGGGTCGCCATGTTCCTGGTAATTATTCTGTAATGAGTCAGAAAAAGTACCTTTTTTTTCTTGGTGCAACAGTCATATGTACGTCATCACTTTCTAAGGACTAAGTTTAAATGAGAAGGTGTTAAATGCAGCTGTTCTAAAGCTGCTGTAGTCTGTTGCTTGTTGTCAGTTGGGGAACGTAGTGCCCATATGTCTGTTATTCTTGTAGCATTCGTGTCCCTTGTTTTCTGAATGAGAAAATGGTCTTTTCATCTGCAAGCTGAAGTGATTTAACTAATAGTGTATTTAAGGAATATTGATCTTTGGTAATAACCATGGCAGATTCCATTTGTTATCTTAGTCTAAAGTGCGTGATGATAAAGAGTATTGCTAAAGCAAAGAGGAAGAGAAGGGCAAAGAAACAACAGAGGCAGAATAGCAAAAGATGGAGGGTGACGTTACATGATCTGATGGTGACAGGACAGGGTGGAATGGTTTTGAACTAAAAGAGAGATCTATATTGGTTGCTAGGAGGAAATTGTTTACTCAGAGTGTGGTGAGGCACTATTACAAGTTGGCCAGAGAACTTGCGGATGCCTTGTCTCTGGAGGTTTTCAAGACCAGGTTGGTTGGGGCACTGGGTAGCCTGATGTAGTGGGTGAATTCATGTTTGATTCCAAAATATTTTTCTAGGGGCTGTTGTTTTTTCGTTATGTCCTTTGTTGAACCATTCATGTCCCTTCCACAGAGCAGACACGACTTGTTGTAGCACAATCATCTATGACAGTTGCTTTTAATTATCAGGTGATAATTGTATCAAGGACCAGTAGGTAATCCATTGACGCCTCTGCTAAATCTTTAGAGGTGAGCTTTTTGATCAGTGTGATGTGTTGGTCTAGAACTGAAGTTGCTTTCCAGTAAGCCAGAGAGCAGAGCAAGCTTTACATGTTACATTAAACTAATGACGTAAAGGTAACTGCTTTCAACACTGCCCTGTCACCAAGAAAATAGGAAGGAAAATGTGTTCACTTATAATGCACTCCTCTTATGAAGTTACTGTTAATGCAGGATGCAGTTCACCACTCCATTATTTTAATGAGGTAATTTGCTGGAATGGCCAGAGCCTTATTTTATAGTTCGCAGTTTAGTCAAAGCCTAGAGGATACCTAGAGGATTTTCAGATGAAAAATCGTTGATTCATTCTTTTAAAAAACTTAGACAAATGTATGTAGTCTGTACTGGGGGCTTGTCTTTTATTGCGTTTCTGTATTTTTATTTTTTTTGTAATCTAAAATTGTTATGAAAATAATTGTTTTTTAAAATCTTTTCCTTTCGATAGAAGCACCCAATGCTTCCAACTTAAAAATTGTAAGAATGGACAGAACAGCAGGGTGTGTAACAGGAGGGGAAGAGATTTACCTTCTCTGTGACAAGGTTCAGAAAGGTAAGTGTCCTGAGTAATGTAAGATACCCCAGGATGTTCATCTGGCCGCTGTCTTGCTATTGTCCTGTTCTGATAGCGCAGCAGGATTTATAAGTGCTCTACTTTTCTGGAAATCAGGCCAGCAGGAAATAGTCTTGCAAACTAAATTGAACTTGTGTTGCCTCCTCAGAGACCAACTTTGTTCTTCTCTGATTTCTGCCCTTGCCTGTGTTCTGTTTTTCATGGGTAATGGGTTCTGGGTGATCTTTGATTCCATTAACACCTGCTCTGAATTATTCTAAAGTTTCTGATGATTATTAAGTTTCTGACTGTAAAGGGTAAGTATGAATCTTCTGTATTAACCACCAATGGGAACTGAGTGTGTTCAGTGCTGTTGCTAGTAGCTTAATTCTTATGTATATGTAGTAGAGATCACTTGGTTTCAACTGAATTTTCGCAGGCTCTGCTCGTGCTATGAGCGTATTAGGATAGGACTGTTGAGTATGGATTTGGTTGCTTTGTTATTTGATGGGAAAATAATGGTTTGCAGTATTTGGGTTCAACTAAAAAGAAAAAAAAATAGGAGTGGGGTAAATCCTTTGCATTTTTCAGCTATGCCAGGGACTCCCTGGTGCAGACTGGATGACGGGAGTGCCTAGTTCTCATTTGTCTGGAATGAGTCTCTGCCCTTGTTGTTAAAAGGTTGTCCTTTTCTACCTCTTTTCTTTGCCACGTTCTTCTACCACTTACACAGGAAAGAGGGAGTGCTTTGGGAGCTTTGAAAAAACATTTTCCTTCAGTGGTGTATATACCCTCTGCTTTCAGGACCTACATGAAACTTAACTCATGCACACAAAATAAATAAATAAAAGCCTGACTCAGTGGAAGCCCCGAGGTGGGGTTTCCCCTCAGCCTGAGTGGGGCTTCCCCTGACCTCATGGCTCTCAGAAACCTTCTCTCTGGAGGAACTTGAGCACACAGGACAGCAGGAGTGGAAGTGGTGGTTCACCATCTTGAGACTAGCAGCTGCTGGATCAGAGCAAGCAGTCATCAGTCACCCTAAAAGAAAACAGACTTTTCTGTAATTTCTTCTCATCAGAAGTGCTGGGGAAGGAATACGCTGCTGTCATATTTCCCAGCCTCTCCTAGAATATATATAAATAAACCAAAAGAAGGCAAGGAAGGTTGTTCAGAGGAGCAGAAGCCGTGTTTGTGGTGTGGCTGTGCTGTGTCTGGAGGGTGAGGGATCACTGCCGACGTGCTGCTCACTCAAACTGCTGCCATCTCTGAGCTCTGAAGTGGCTCTTTGCCAACAGCGAGCGGAACTTGAACTGTGGCACTTCAGGTTTTGCAACAGTTTTTTGAACTGAAACTTCTGGAGGAGAGAGGGTGGTTTCTACATTCGCATTTCAAGTTCTCCCCTCCCTACTCACTTGTTTCAAGTAAAGCTCCTCTGGAATGTTTTCTTGCTCCAGAATAGGAAGAGGTAGTGAACCTCACTCCTTACTGTGCAGTAAACAGACAACAGCTTCAGTGAAGTTATTAGAATCAGGCTGATCTAAAATTGATGTAGAAAATGGCTTATCTGTGGTGTTTTCTTAACTTGAATAATGATGATTCATGTATTATTTACATACAATTATTACTCAGCTAAAAAGTAACCATGTTAATTTTTAGCTGGAATAAACTTAACCAAAGGTTAAATAGATGCATGAACATCCCGAAGTTATTATTTCTTTGACTCTTTGCAGATGATATTCAAATACGTTTCTATGAAGAGGATGAGAATGGTGGTATGTGGGAGGGCTTTGGAGACTTTTCTCCTACAGATGTACATAGACAAGTAAGTAATGGAGCATTTGCCATTTATTAATGGTTTTCTGATCTCAGGAAAATAGGGTTATATTACAACTAGAAAATCAGGTGGAAACCTCCATATCCCATACTAACCTCTTCAGTTTCTGTTACTTGTTAATTGCCTAATAATTTTGCAATCCTAGCCATTATTTTAAGACCTATGGTAAGAATACAGCATCAGGAAATAAGGAGAGAGAGATCCCTTGCTTTGAAGATAAATCAGTATAAGTTTGGATAGGACATATAGAGAACTCTGTAAGCTTCCTATGCAGGCACTGAGAAA
This sequence comes from Centrocercus urophasianus, assembly GCF_019232065.1. Taxonomy (NCBI): domain Eukaryota; kingdom Metazoa; phylum Chordata; class Aves; order Galliformes; family Phasianidae; genus Centrocercus; species Centrocercus urophasianus. The sequence goes on along the minus strand of NW_024884475.1, from coordinate 29,392,946 downwards.
GCCTCAGAGCAGATGCTCATTGATGGAGAGAGAAGTGATGCAATAGTAATGTACGTGGCATGGTGATATGTGGCAGTTTTGCCTTTCACGGAAGGCTTTAGGACTCTAACTCAAAAGTACAGCTGAAGTTAAAGTGGAAATTTGTTGTAGCAGCCTTCTGCTCCCTGGTAATGAACCAGCTCCTACAAAAATAACACTGATATAACCAAAAAACATGGTCTGTGACAGATGTGCTTTATCTTTGCTTCCCTCACAGTTTGCTATTGTGTTCAAAACACCCAAGTATCGAGATGTCAATATCACAAAGCCAGCATCTGTATTTGTACAACTACGTCGGAAATCTGATCTAGAAACGAGTGAACCAAAGCCTTTTCTCTACTATCCAGAAATCAAAGGTAATTTATTAAGCCCATTTTATATACCAGAAACTGCAGGGTCCCTAGGAATACTTTTAATAAGATGGGGCAGGTAGGGTAAAGGACTTTCTGTAGTTGTTATTTTTAGAAAACAGGATGTTTTTGCCTTTTTGTTTTGTGCAGAGCTAACATGAAAACTGTTGGCTCTGTAATAGGTTTGGCTTTTTTTTTTGGTGGATTGTTAAGCAGTAAATCTGTGTTTTCCTACCAAGTTTCCTATATGCACACATACCTCTCCATGCAGTAGGTGGCACTCTTCCTCTGAGTTTCTGCAGAATGATATCTGAGGACATTTTATGGTCAGCACTTTCAGATAAAACTTAAACTGAAGACTGGTACCTGGTGAAAAAAGTGCTTATTTTGCGGTTCTCGCCTTTCATCGTTACACCTAGCGATTTCTGTGGTGGTCTTGAATTTTCTTTCCCATCGCTCATACTAGTTAAATAAGGTAAGGCACTTGGTGTGAGAGTAGGCAAAGTACTGTTTCAACCTCTTATGGTAAAGTGTTAGTTAAATGGCTGAAATGGAACGGTTGGCATCAGGCCCACTTCTTGAGTTGTCAGGTTGTCAGCAGATAGTGAAGTTAGTGCTAGTGAAGTCTAACTAGCAAGTCTGTACCATTTAAAGCCTTCTGTGTTTCAGCTGAGTTTGATGTGAATGTCGGCAACAATCGTGTTTGTAAATACTAATGTTAAAGACAATGAAGAAACTTGAGGTCCAAGTTGGAACTAGTGTTTTCTTGCGCCGAGACAGCAGTCTTTTGCTGAACAGTTAACCTGCCTTCAGTTTATGCTGTGAAACCCTCATCTTGCAAGTATGCAGTGCCCAACATGGACTGGGGTGAAATAAATAATCTGAAATATCAGTGCATCAGTGCTAATGGACTAAGGACAACTGAGGAGGGAGGGGGGTTATTGTACAAGTGAATCTGTTTTACACTTCAAAAGAACAGAAAGCATTCTTTTTCAGGAACTTGCAGAGTTACTAGAGCATTTTGTGTCACTAATGATTAAGGAATCTCTTACCCAAGTCTTACAGAAAAAAAAGTGTACAACTGCAGAGCAAAACTGCCAGCTGAGAAGCAAACTTCTTTGAGACTCTTAAAAAGGAGTAAAGTTTATTCAACATTGTGTGCATTTTTGAATGCCCTACATAACCTAATCGTAAAATTACCATTTGGGGACTATTTTTCCCTGTTACAAGTGTTCATATGAGCTTAGATGTGTATGTGGATTTTTTTGTTTTTCTGACTAGATTGCTATCTAGCACTTTCTCTCTTTATCAGTGTTTATTTATGAGTACGCCTGGGACGTGCTTACATACTTCTAGATCATGTACACAAGGAAGTAATGCATTTTTGCTTTTCAGTATCCTATTCCATGCATTCAGCTATCCAGTTCAATGCACTGACTGATGTGACTGTGCATGTAATTTCTTTTTGTCCTACATCTGTCGAAAACTACTTGATCATTTATTGAAGATCGTCTCATTTGTTCTTTTCTCAAGTTTTTTTTTATCAGATTGCAACCTTTGTAATGTTTGTATCCTTCTGGCAGATCTTCTTGTCATGACCTTTTCACTTTCCCCAATTCCTGGGATATTTCTTCTAAAAAGTTTTCTACAGTGAGGGTAATGAGGCACTGGAAAGGGTTGCCCAGAGATGTGGTGGAAGCCCTGCCCTGGAGACATTCAAGACCAGGCTGGACCAGGCTCTAAGCAATCTGACTTAGCTGTGCATGTCCCTGTTCATTGCAGTGGATGACCTTTAAAGGTCCCTTCCAATTTTAAGGATTCTGTGATTCTAAATCTTTGTGTTTTGCTGTCCTGGGCAGGATAAGAGTATTTTTTACTTAGATGATAAAATAATGAGTCTTTTTGTCAGCTGCTGCCCCACATGGTCTGACAGTATTAGGTCCTGTCTGAAAATAAGCTCTTTATTCTGTTGTCCTTTCTATTAATTTAAGCAAATTTTCAAGCAATGTTGTTTTCAACACTTCTCACCATCCTTACACTTTGACAGAAGTTTAAAGAGTTCTGCTGATGCTGTGTGCTGTTGGGGGTCAGTGCCTTGTGATTTTGCTGGCTCTTTGAGAAGGGTCTATTTCTGAAGTAGATTTGCTTAGTAGAGAAATCTGTGCTTATATTCTCTAAAGGAGGATGTTCTTGAACAAGTATTCAGTTCAAGGCACTTGTTCTGATTTATGACTCAGATTAAACATTGAAGAATTTTGGCACCACTGATTTCCAGAGTTCTATGTACGTGAGCTGTTTTTGATGGAAGCTCTGAGCCTCTTTCAGCATTTCTGCATGGGGTCCCTTCCTGTCCAAGCATGGACACAAGGGATTGTGTGAGCCCAAGAAATGCTGTCAGCAGACTGGGACTTGGCACTAACTTTTTTCTCACAGGAATTCTCACTGCTCCCTTATGTACAAAACTGTTTTTTTTGGAGCTAGAAATGGGTTTACTCTGTACAGCGCTCCTTGTTTTCCCTTACCAACCAGTGTACTTCAGTAATAATTTCTATACGCTCATCTTTTTCTGGGTATGGTCTCTAGTAAGAGTGACTCCTTATTCTGTCTGTTCCTTCTCACCTGACACGCAGATAAAGAAGAAGTGCAGAGGAAGCGGCAGAAGCTCATGCCAAACTTCTCCGATGGCTACGGTGGAGGCAGCGGCGCAGGAGGCGGTGGCATGTTTGGAGGAGGAGGCGGCGGTGCTGGCTCTGGTAAGACGGTGGCTCTGGGGAAAGAGGTTCTGATCTCAGTGCCTGTGGCACAGATAATTGTTCTGATGATGATACAAGGAATTCCACTCATTCCACCCTGGCCTTATACTGCTGTTACTCCTTTCAGTCAAGCTGCTCCTTGTTTTCTAAATGCTTTGTCAGCTCCTCTTCCATCCTGCTTGGTTATGTGGCTCCTGGTGATTTAGGTTTTTTTTTTTCTTTGAAGCTTTAAATCACAGAAAACACTACTTTCTAGTTGGAGTCTGGGTTAGGGGTCCATCATACCTTAGCTTTGTTACTGCCTAGGGCTTCAAAGGCACTGAAATTCAGGAGGCAGCTAACTAATGTCTTACATGCCTAAAATTAAACAAATTCATAGTCATTACTGGAACCACGGGTGGAATTTAGCTAATTAACCCTGGTATCACTAAGAATCATTAAAACTTTGAGATACTCGTTACTAAACTGCATGCTGTGCTCTGTCTGTTGAACCCAGAGCATATCTGAGATGCAGGATCGTCAGAGCAGAGCTTTGTTTTCTTGCAGCAGAGCATTAATGATGTAGATCAGCAAATGTCATCTGAGTCACAATACCTTTGTAGCACTTCTTTGAAGGAGGGGGAAAAGCAGCCATTGTCAAATTGTGACATGCATTGCTACCAACACTTCAACAATATAACAACTGAATACAAATCTTCTGTAACCACAGTGATTCAAATCATAATGCAGCGTAGTGGTGACATCACATGTGAACGCGTGTCCTGGGAACAGAGAGCTGTGTGTTTTTGAAGGGACGGGGCAGAGCGCACCCTCAGTCTGGAGAACTTACTTTAAAAGGATAGAATCAAACTGAAGCTGTGACAAAGGAAGTGCAGGTTGGATATTAGGAAAGGGTTCTTCACAGAAAGGGTGGTCAGGCAGCAGAATGGGCTCCCCAAAGAAGTGGTCATGGCAATGAACTTGACGGAGTTCAAGATGCATTTGGACAAGGCTCTTGGACATATGGTCTGATTTTTGTGTGGTCCTTTGTGGAGCCTGGAGTTGGACACTTATTGGGTCCCTTCCAACTCAAGATACTCTATGATTCTATGAAGCACAAAATATGTAGAAAATAATATTTCTGTTCTTTAGTCTCAGTGTTCTTCAAGATGGTGTTTTCATTGCTTTAGGGTATCATTCTATTAATTCTTCATCTTTTTTCTACCTGTAGGGTTCAGTTATCCTTCCTACGGTTACTCTGCTTTTGGAGGAATGCATTTCCACCCTGGCACAACAAAGTCCAATGCTGGAATGAAACATGGTAACCCTGAAGATGTAATTCTTGCTGCAGTTGAACTGAGCTTGACTATCTTCTACAATATGAACAGATGTTATGCAGATTTAACTGAAATGTGCTGTGTGGGGAGAGCTTTTCCCCTAAAGCCAGTCCCTTTCCTGGAACCTCCAGTGACTCAGAGGTTGACGTATATTACGTTGCTCTGCTTCTTTTCAGTTACCTCAAAGTCCAGCTTAAATCTTCTTTTTAACCACTAACTTCTGTGAAGCAGTCACCAAATTACCACAGTGTGCTTGATACATTCAGTGCATGTTTGGAGCAACAGCCCTTTTGCTGTTGGAAGTGATGATCCAAGGACTCAACCAGAGAAAAGGCATCTTCTTTTGTTGCCACAGTCTGGTACTACACAGTAGTCAAAAGAAGTAGTACAAGAGTTTGTGGAAAGATTTGAGTAATAATAATGCTGGTCCTCTCTTCCTCAAACAGTGAAATAATTTCCAATCTGCTTGTTGAATATTCTGTAGTTATTTACAAAGTCACAGGGATGAATTTGCTGTCAGGGAAAACAAATCTGATTAATTTCAGTAGATTTCCTAGGAGTGCTTCAGACTCAGATTGATGTTCTTTGGAAGGAGGGTTTATCTGTTTTAGATATGCAAAAGTTTGTCTTTAAAACAGAGGCTGATGAAAACATAATCACTGCAGAGTGTGTTATGTTGCTTCATCTGTCCCTGTGAGTTGGTATCTGTAAGTGTTATGATTTATGAGTGTTTAAAAATAACCCCTATGCCAAAGGAAATTTTTATATGGAGTTCTTTTAGGGTTTAATTATTGCTGGTTGAGCTTTATCACTTTCATAAAAAAAAAAAAGTGGGAGTATTGAACACTAATGGTATTTATTTCTGTTTGAAGAACTGTCAAATAGCACAGTTGAAAAAGATGAAGAGAGCTCTGATAAACAAAGTGGCAAATGGGACACGAAACACGATGTGAAAGTGGAAAGTGTGGAGAAGAATGAATGCAGAACCTCTGGTCACAACGAGGAGAAAGAGGATGCTTCTTTGTGCTGTGAAGATGAAGGAAACAAAGCAAAGTGTGGCTGTCAGGGTAAGTAAAAAATAGGTAGATCATATTTACGGTAGAGGGCAAAGCTGGTGTTAAGTCTGGGAAACTCCATAATAACTCCATAAATGTCTGCTTACGGTTTTGAAAACATGATAATTTTTCTTTGAGGAAGCAAGAGAAGTTCAGCTCTCTAGAATCTGAGATCCTTCCCCATACATAGATTGGTAGATGGATAATCCTACACCTTCGTACTGCCACTGGGCAACTGGTTCTGCAAGGAGGTGAGATGGCTGAGCCTGCTGGGCACATTTAATGCCGCTTCATAATAAACCTGTATGAGGTTCACTGAAAGCAGTGACCATACACAGAATACAACTCATGTATACAGTTCAGTACCTTTTGATTTTTTGGTAGGCTTTAATGGATAAAGAAGGTCTGTGTGATTGTTGTGCAGTCCTTCCATACAGTTCTGCTGTAAAATTGCATGCAAAGTAGCCTTAAAGGTTTGAATATAAAATGTAAACCCTTTCTGTTTCCATGCAGCAAATACCCAGGAAAATGACATTTTTTGGGTAGCAAAACCTTTTGTGCAACCAACCAGTGAACAAAAGGGGAGGAAGACAGAAGTAGTCAGTAGGAGTGGTTCAGCAGTACAGTTATAAAGTGCACAAAACAAATTGCCCTCTCTCAAGCAGCAAGATTTTCTTTGCCTGGGGAAGTGCTGTAGTTGTGTTTTTTTTTTAATGTGAATAACTACTCTTTTAAAGGATTTGAGTAACCATCATCATTTAATCTCATCAGATTAAAAAATCAACAATTGGAGTAGAGAGACATGTTTCAAGCACAGAGAAAAAAAATACCCAGAGAGGTCCAGTGTTCCAAATTTTTTGGATTTTTATGTTGTATGAGTAAAGACAGAATGGCTTAACCCTTTTTATGTTGGATGTATATCCTGAATACAACATCTATTGAATCCAATTATTTAGTGTTAAGAAGTAAATAACAAGTAAAAATGCATCAGCCTATGCATGTAGTCTGGGAACCACAGTGATCTAGAGACTTCATGGATAGCTGGGTTAGCCTTTGGCATATAGAAATTCTTTAACTTATATCACCTATTTCACCTGTTTGCTATTAGTGATTTCTAACCTTTTATAGAAACTTAAATTTGCACAGAATACAGGCTGGTTTCGGGTGATACTGCTTCTCAGAATGACGACTGTGGTTTCCAAGTTTATCTGTTTCATTTTTGCTAGTTTCTGCCGATACAGAACCACAAAGTGTTGGCAGAGCAGCTAGTGACCTCCTTCGGTTACGAGTACCCTGTAAAGCTGAAGAGAGTGCCTCGTTCAGGCTGGGAAGGGACACACAGCTCTGCATTTATTTATTTTTCTGTGTGAGTTTCTGTGCAATATTTGATAGAATCATAGAATGGCCTGGGTTGAAAAGAACCGCAATGATCATCTCATTTCAATTCCCTGCTGTGTGCAGGGTCACCAGGCACCAGACCAGGCTGCCCAGAGCCACATCCAGCCTGGCCTTGAATGCCTCCAGGGATGGGGCATCCACAACCTCCTTGGGCAACCTGTTCCAGTGTGTCAGCACCCTCTGTGTGAAAAGCTTCCTCCTAATATCTAATCTAAACCTCCCCTGTCTCAGTTTAAGACCATTCCCCCTTGTCCTGTCACTATTCACCCTTGTAAAAAGCCGTTCCCCCTCATGTTCATATGCTCCCTGCAAGTATTGGAAAGCCATGATGAGGTCTCCCTGGAGCATTCTCTAAGCTAAGCAAGCCCAGTTCCCTCAATTTTTCTTAGGTCTCTTAGGCTTCTTGTGCCTCAGTTTGCTCCAGTCTAAATCAGTCAGAACCATGTGGGATGTTCTTTTAAGTGTTCTGTGGACAGGAGGCTTTGCCTGTCTCTTGTATCTGAGCAGTTTCAAGTTTCTGCTTCTTTTGTTTCACTGCACACAAGTGCACATTAATGAATTATCAGTGCCACTCAAACCACAGGTAGCTTCCAGAGATGGGCTGTTCTCAGGATTCCTGCTGCCCAAGTGCTCAGCGTGTGCCTTGTTTTCCTTCCAAAAGACTCATTCCCTCTGTCCTTTCCTCTCAGGTGTAATTAACAACCCGTGTCAGTGAATCATTAAGTAATGAATGTGTGGTGATTTGCACTTCTTATTTCTGTGGCCAAAAGGTGCTGCTACAGGGAAGGCAGTTGAGCTAATAAAGACAAAAAATTGTGTTGCAGATGGTCTGTTCCTGGAGAAGGCTATGCAGCTCGCCAAGCGTCACTGCAACGCTCTCTTTGATTATGCTGTAACTGGAGATGTGAGGATGCTGCTAGCTGTTCAGCGCCACCTCACTGCTGTCCAGGATGACAATGGAGACAAGTAAGTCAGTGCTGGCAAGGACTCAGTGACGGGAGAGTGAAGTCTTTGGCAGCAGAGCGTAGTTAGCATTCCACCTGCTGTGGGTGCTGATCGGGGACTGCAGCACCACTCGAATCAAATAAACATCGTTCTCCTTTATGCTGCTTGGGAGAGGGATGGTTGTGATTTTTTGCTGCTCACACCAAGTTGGTTGCTGCAGTGCCTCTCAGAAATAATGTGTGAGGGTGTGTGGAGGATGCTGTGAGTTTGCATGTTCTTACTTCAGATCAGTGCTGAGTGTGAACTGCTGCATTTGTCGTGAAACACAGTTGATGGAGATCACCAGCTTTGTGCTGCAGGAGAGTGCCCTGCTTCTGATGCTATGCAAGTCCCTAACTCTTCATTGGGAATTTTGAGTTGTGGATGCTCTGGGAGAAGTAGAAATAATAGCTCGAGGGTCTTTGCTGCTTTTTCTCCTACTGATACCAAAGGACACTGTGCAGATTCTGTGTGACTCACAGTGAGGAACAGATTATTAGTAGTTATTTAAAACCAAACTTGGTGGAAGTGATTCTGAACACAAGCAAAGGTAATCTCTCTTGAATAAACAAGTGATATTATCACATTGTCGCTTTTTAGCTGGTAGGCTTTTGGCAGGCTCTGCACAATCAATTTTGTTTCCTTAATTGCAGTCTTTTGTGCAGTACATGCCAGGTAAACCTTAAGGTCCCTAACCAGATGGAAAATTACAAGACTGAAGCAGGCCTTAGAATACTGATAAGCTATATACTCAAAATCACTGAGAACTGCTTACTTTGCTCTCCAGCTGGCAATTTGATGAAGCTTTGAGGTAAACAGGTATATGGATGATGTAGGGGCTAGCAATGAAATCTGCTGGCACTTTGGGCAATGCAACTTCTGTGTGTATTTGTTGGTTTTGTTGTTGTTTGTTTTTAATGTTAAAAAAAATGATACTAATAATCCCCAGAAGATTGTGAGAGTATTAATCTCAGCCCCAGTAAGAGCGACCTGCATTTAAACATCAACACGGCATTCCCCAGATTTGGACTTGAAGGGTTTTTCAACGAGTCAAAGTAGTTTAATCATTATGACAGTTATTTTTCCTGGATCAAGAAGTACCTGCAAGTATGTGAGTCTCAAGTTCATGTTGCTTTTCTCCTGGGAAGGAATTAGTCTGTGAGCATGTAATGCATATAAATTGCTCTGCAGCTATTGAACAAAACAAAGGTTTGGGGGCTGTCTGCCAGCTCTCTAACAGGAGCTGTTTAAGAAAAAAACAAAATTCCAAAATTTATACATCAGTTCTCTGTAACTTTCACTTTAATCATTACAAACACATGGAAAACACTATAAATTTTTTTGCTGAAGCCATGACAGAAATATTACCAACAACAGTTTTGTACATCTTTCATGAAAATAGTCTGTAGGGAATGAAAATACCTTTGTTGAGATCCTGTGTTTTGTGTAATGGCTTTGATACCAAGTACATTAATCTGTGATCAGCCTGTACTTAAGCAGTGCTCACTGTTACTGCATTCATAGCACAGATCTCATGAAGTCACATTAAAGCACTTTGCCTCCACAAGGTAAAATTGAAATATTTACCACAGGAAAGAGAACTGAAGGCAGTAGAAGAGCAAATCTGTGAGATTTGGAAATAAAATGTCAGCAGGAGAGATCATAGAGAGTAGCTCCTGGGGAGCAGAGGAACACTTCTTTTATGGCAGCAGTGGGACTGTTGGAACAGCACAGAAGAGCTGAGGGAGGAAGAGTGCCACAGTGCTGCCTATGGCAGTATCCAGAGACAATAAAACAGCCTCTCGGGATGAGTTTGTTTTAGAAGTCTTGGTTGTTTTTTTCCTTTTTTAACGTATCTTGGGGATTCGGAGTGCTTGTTCTGAACTGAAAGAGGACTCTATGCCACAAATGGCAAGGGACTTCTTTATTTTTCTGATAGAAGTGTAGATGTGAGTGCATTCAGGTATTCCTGTAGCAGGTTCCTTAACAAGCACATTGTGTGACCTGTGCTGATGCATGTCCTCAGCAAAAGGTTTAAGAGACTCTAGAAGTTGGCCAGGGAGAGCTTGCTAAGGTGTGATTCCAAACGGGGCACAGCTTTGAAATGACGTCTCAAAGAAACAAGACAAATCAGATGAATGATTATTGTCACAACCTGCTTTTTTCCTGGTGTTTTTTTGGCAAGTACAGCCACTCAGGCTGGCGGAGTGAAGGAAGTATCTCTGGAGCAGAGCACAGCAAAGGCTGCAGCAGAAACTCAGCAGAAGTGGTGCTTTGCTTTGCAGAGTCACTCATGTCCTTCAGCACATTTTTCCTTCAGCAAGAAAGACACCTTTGGCCACTGCTGCAAATCCTGGGGGTGTTGGTCACTGACCTGAGCCCTGAGTCATTTTTCTGTTTGAAAATGAAAACAAGACAAACCTACAGAATGGGGAGGGGGGAACCCCTGAGGGAAAATCTGCCTGGGTGGCAGAGGGCTGTGGAAATTCTGGAGGAAGGCTTTGACAGGAAGAGATGTCTGTGCTTTAATTATTCAGCATACTGACAAAAAAAAAAAAAAAAAGCCAGTGAAGAATGTGGCTATTTGAGACAAGTTCTGAGACATTTCTTTTGTGATGCAAAGTTTTTATTTGTAGGGCTAGTAGTTAAGTCATACTCAGGACCAGCAAAATTCATCCTGACTCTTCTTTTGTGATTGAAGCGGTAACACAGCTTTCTTCTGGCTCAGTTTTTTTTAATGTTAGCATTTATTTTAGGTGTTGACAAAGACTTCTAATAGTCAGCTGTACAGCCAAGTCTTAGAATTTGTATCATACGTTTGAGAATACAGTGACAATGCTAATCTGTTATTTTGTTTCAGTGTCCTTCATTTGTCAATTATCCACCTTCATAGAGAACTGGTTAAAAACCTGTTGCAAGTGATGCCGGACATGAATTATAGCAGCATTATCAACATGAGAAATGACCTTTATCAGGTATGCTGTTGTGGTGGTGTAACTGATGGAGATCATTCAGCCAGCTGTAACTGTTCTCCTTACTGTCTTATTTTCCTTCTGTTCATCAGAATGAGCCCAGATCACATAGTAAGGCAAACTGGTTTACAGTTTCACGCACTGAGGAACACAGTGACACGCTGTAAGGAGGTGGAAGAACAAGGGCATGTTTTCCTTCTATTAATTCCTAACTGCCTTGATGTTAAGAGAGACATCTCCATTTGTTTATTATAGAACAGCCCCAAAATACCGAATTCTTCAGTTTATATTTTCATTATTTGGCTCCTCTGTTATTAAATTAGAGATCTGGATTAGTGTGCCAACTCTGGGCTCTTTCAAATGTTTTAATGCAGGATAATTCAGGATCATGAGTGTGTTGCTGAGGAAGCTTGTAACAAACTATGTCTTTCTGTAGCCTAGGTCTTCATGCCCGTTGTATGAGCACCAAAGTTTCTCTTTCATTTTTCAGTTCACAGTGTACCACAAAAAAAAAAAAAAAAAAAAAAAAAAAAACGTCTTTTACCCAGTAGGGAAGTAACTGTTAGCAGCCCAGCACAATTCTCTCCTCAACTTATCTGTAACACAGTTTGAGCTTTTTCTGCTGCAACTTAGATGGGCTTTATAAACAGCTATGGAAACTTGCCAGTAGAAGCAGCTCTCTTCAACCATGCATGCCATTCCGTTGTCACAAAGGTACCCAGCTGGACATCACACAGCAGCACTTCTGAGACTTGTGCCATTTCTTTCTGTTCAGCTCCACGCTATAAATGATACAGCCAAGACTTCGTTCTGTGCAGATAATCTCAGAGGCTTTATTGTGACTTCTCTGTTCTCCTTCATGTTTCATTTTGTCCTCTCATAAAGGAAGTTTGAAATGTGAAAGGTGATGAAAGCAAAAAGATTCTGAACTGAATTTTGCATGCCCTCTGTTTAACAGAAATAGGAAGCAAAGCTGTGCTCCATAGAAGAAATAAATCTCTAACTACCAGAACTTCTCCAGCTGCTCTACCTTTCACTTAAGCCTTAAGCCAGTGATGGGAGGGAAATGCAGGTTTAGTCTAAGGTTTCCCTTTGTGCAGATACTCTGAAAGATTCTCATGCTTTGCCATATCAATTCAAGTAATTGCAAATACGTTGGTAATTCCACTGACAAACACAAGCTTGTTTTACAGATTATTAAAGAAATAGGTATATAGATTATTAAAGAAATTAGTTCCTTTTTTTACAGTAATCTGTAAATATAAAAGTAATGATATGGAGATGGAATCTTCTCCATTTTTCAGATTACTTTAGTTTAGGAATACAATTTCCTAAACCACTGCAGTGCCTCACTGTTAAATACACACTTTGTGATCCATGAAACTTGTTATTGGCAAGGATGCAGTATACAGTTAACATCTGGAAAAATTTGAAATCTCAGCCTGAGAGCCTCAGTGCTACAGGTGTCTTTGTGCAAAAATAGGAACCCATGCAAACAGTATCAGCTAGATGATATTGTGTAATCTGAACTTTGGCAAACAGAACAGCAAGTTTTTCTGCTTTTTTGTATGTAGTTGTTTTGAAGGATAAGGAAATCCTAAACCTGTGGCTGGGAACTTGCTTTTTAGGAGCAAAATTAGAGTATGATTCAGTTGCAGAGGCAGAGCTGAACAGGCTCTAGAAAGTGTGTGTGCTCCTTCTGTGGCAGGAGCTTGGCAGGGTTAGTGCATCTGGGAGTACAGGGGATTCTCTCATTTTCCAAGACCCTTGCACTACAAACAGCCAGGTTAGTCCCCCAATCCACAAGGTAGGCAATGTCTTCCTTCCTCCTCAGGTCTGACTGCTGATACCAGTGAGGTGGCTTTTATTTCCAGTAAGTAGAAAACCCTATCTGTATTATACAGCAGAAGAAAATGTACTCGTACACAAGTTTTTCACCTGTGCCAGTGTTAAAGCGGAGCAGCACCTCACAGTAGGTGCTTTCATTGGCTTAGCAGATTTCTGTAAAGGGGTGTTGTTGCCCCTCATCTTCTCATGGCTCACTTCTGTCGCTTCCAGACCCCCTTGCACCTGGCAGTAATCACAAAGCAGGCAGAGGTGGTTGAAGACTTGCTGAAGGCTGGAGCAAATGTCAACCTTCTGGATCGCCATGGTAATTCTGTCTTACATTTAGCTGCTGCTGAAGGAGATGACAAGATTCTGAGTCTGCTCCTCAAGCATCAGAAGGCATCTTCAATGATTGACCTTTTCAATGGCGAAGGTATGGAACGATAGTGCCTGTACTTTACACTTACTTGCCTTCTAGACAAGCACCCCACCATTTCTGACAACCCAGTCTTTCTAGGCGGATACAGACCTTGGAAGTTGCATCTTTCCATGGTTTGCACATTGTAGCCTTGGCTTTTATACACCTGCAGTCAGATAAAAGAACATACATGTGTAGGTTTTGTGGTTATACAGAACGTAGAGATTGGTAATGTCCATATTACACACTATGGATTTGAACTTTTTGTTCTTTAGCATCACAAAAATTCAGGAACCGTGTTCCTCTTGGGATGCCTTAGAGAACCACTGTTTAGAAGAAATTCCAAGTGAAAATATTTCCTCTTCTCCAGTGGATAAAGTTCCCTCAAAAGTCATTTCTGGACCAGTGTCAAGTATCACATCTGGAACACTGGGACCACAGAGTTATTAAAGCTTATAAAATACCCACAGAGACCCTACTCTCCCACTTCTCAATGGCTCAGGTCATTTGAATTTAGTACTCTTGCACTAGATGTAGATAGTAAAATACCTGGCCTAAAAATGTCACTGTGCGATTTAAAAAACTGTGTTAAGTTTGTCAGAGAGAGTTGATCCTTCGTATTCTTTGTAAGTAGAAAGCTTTATGATTCTCTTTTTGAGCAATTAATGTTGAGGTGACAGAGCTGTCTGACCTTTAAGGAGCATTATTCTCCAGGATGTTTCTAGAACATTCTAGGGTGATTCATTTTTCTTCCTTTCTGTTCCTCTGTGCAATTCGCTGATTTTTCTCATGCATGGTTTTGAGTCACAATAATACAAGTAGTTCCAATTTATGCACGAAGAACATTTCAATTATCACCATTTTTGGTGCACAGACAGGCAAAGGTCACTCGTGCTCAGATAACTACAGTAACTCTCAGTCATTTTACAGCCTCTCAGAGATGCAGCTGCTTAAGAAGTCATTGCTGTGACATTTCTGTGTTTTTCAAATGTTAACGTACACAAATGGCTTTTGTGTAGGTCTCAGTGCAGTTCACATGGTGGTGATGGCCAATAGCTTGTCCTGTCTGAAACTACTGATTGCTGCTGGAGTTAACGTCAATGCTCAGGAACAAAAATCTGGACGAACTGCATTGCATTTAGCTGTTGAACAAGAGAACATCCCCTTGGCAGGCTGCCTTTTGCTTGAGGTGAGGGCAGAATTTCTTTCTCCCCGGTCTTCCCAGAGACGTATTTTCAAGACTTTTAAAATAAGTCAGTCTGCAGTGGAAATGAAGTGGTGTTTCTCTTTATTGGCTTGGTTATTTTAACTGGTATAATGGGAAAATTTTCACTGATGTTATTTATTTGCTATTAGTTATTCAGCACTGCTGATGAACCTTTTTTTAAGCTGAGAAATTTGGTTTGTGACCCTGACCTGACTGCCTGTGCCATGCTTAATTTGCACTGAGCAATCCCAGCAGCCAATGAAACTACTCACGAACAAGTTGCTGATCTGGTGTGGTGGAATGCGTATGCAGATGTGCAGAGAGATAGCTGTGTGTATCTGTAAATATTTGTCTCATCTCTCGCACCTTGATCTTAGCACACTTAATTGCACACACCCACAGCTACCTGCAGTAGCTCCCCTGGTATGGGGTACAGATGTGCTAGCGGCCCATCTGCTCTGCTGAAGGGCAGCAGGAAGGCAGCTTTCAGTGCACAGCAGATGCTGAGGGTAATCTGATAATAGAACTATTATCTGATTAGTATTATGGGATGCAAAGTGGCTTTTGAGTTTTATCTACCTGGCCTATTTGGGTTCAGACAGCATGCCTCCTGCTGTAGTACTGCAGTGCGCAACCACTGTCTGTTCTTGTGTGCCAATAGCTGTAATCACCTTCCGATTCATTCTTTTCAGACAACGGCTGGAATTTTTGCACAGACAGGCATGGAATGGTGCTGCTTGCAGAATAACAAGGCTTATGCAGCCAAGTCTCCATGTAGCAGTACTGTATGCATGAATAGCGTTTTCCTTCTTCTCTTTTAATACTTAGGGTGATGCAGATGTGGACAGCACTACCTACGATGGCACAACGCCTCTTCACATAGCAGCTGGAAGGGGCTTTACAAAACTGGCAGCAGTTCTCAAAGCAGCAGGTATTCAGTCAAATATTTGTTGCAGTGTTCTCTTTAACTGTGCCAATTCACGTTAGGGGGCTGCACTTAGGAGTTAGTGAACTTCTTAATGAGGAGAAGATAGCAGATGTTAAAAGGCTTGTTTCTGCTCGGGAAAGTCCTAGTTTCAGGGGTCTTTAGCACCATCTAATGGCTAAAAAAAGCAAAGCAAAACTATCTAAGTAAAAATAGTTCCCAAGCATTCTTGGAAGTTTTGGGGTATTTGTAGATATTTTTTTAAATACCTGCAGCAGACAAAAAAACCAGTTTTATGCTTGGAATAAGGGTTGGACTGCTTTTAAAGGCAAAGAAACTGGGAACACTTCTACCCAGTTCTGTATCACTACAGTAAAGTTAGTTTTGGTTTTGTACTGGAATGGTTTTTTCAGTTGCGTTTAAACCTTCGATACCTGAATTTTCTCCTTAGAAACAGAAATCCAAGCCTCCCACAGCTCTGGCTGTGTGATTGCTCTTTTAGTAACATTTGTGCTTTCTCTGACACTACAAAAGGGAAGCCCTGCATCAGTGCTTCATCACATACGTGCTCTGTGTGAGCCAAGAATGGAACTGGAAGGTCAGCTTATATAATCAGACTCTTCAGGCCTTAACACACTGCTTGTCATTTTTCCCCCGTCTGTATAATGGATGAATACACAGGGATGATTTAACTTCAGTTTATTAAAAAACCCTACTATTTTCTGAGTTAAAATATGTATTTTAAGTTTTGAATTGCAAACCTTCTAATTTAGCTATTTTAACTATGCTTTTCAACAACACAATGTAAAACAGCTTAAAAGCCTTTCCTTAGAAATTTCTTGCCCGCTTGTTTTCCAGGTGCAGATCCTCACATTGAGAACTTTGAGCCACTCTTTGATGTAGAAGAAGATGTGAAAGATGATGATGATGAAGGAATTGTACCTGGAACAACGCCACTGGATATGGCAGCCAACTGGGAGGTACGTGGTCTGTTGTCTTTTAGTATTTTAAAAAAAAAAAAAAAAGGATAGTTCAGTTTTGTCAGCCAATTTGCTTCATTTCATCTAGTTATATAAATAGTGACAGAGTTCTGTAGCACCTCACTGACATAAAAAACAAACTTACTGAGCCATAAGAAACGGTGAAGTAGGATTGGAAGCTCCTCTTAGTTCTGTTGAGCGGGATTGAACAAGCATTTCTTCAAAGTAGCTGCACTGGGGTTGTCAGTATGGAAAAGAATGCAGCAGATTGAGCAGCTTGTGCTTGCAGGTGCACGTTCAGGGTCTGCGAGCCCAGGGTGAGACACTGTAATACATTTCTCTGCTGCACGGTCTTTAGAACTGCAGACTGGGTGGTATGTAGTGAAAATAGACTTTTGTGTCTTACCTGAACATTGGTTAGATTACATGGTTCAAGCTCCAGTATCCAAGTACATGCAGCTAGCATGATGTGAGCATATAAGTAGCCAGCATTCTGATCACATGGAGCGAGGGTGGGGAGTGGTACCGAGAAGATGAAAATGGAGCCCAGGCTTTGTTTCAAATTACTAGTTGTAGATAGCTGCTAACTCCTCACTTAGCTGCTGCTACAGCCCCTTGTTTACTGCACAGACTGCTTCTGTATCCTGACAATAATTGCCAGACGACAGAGCTTAAGGGCAAGGGAGATGAACTTACAGGTTTATCCCTCAAGGTATAAATGATTTAAAAAAAAAAAAAAAAAAAGGGGGGGGGGGGCCATTTACAATACTGAAACAATACTACTGAAACTTGTCCAAATAATGGACAATCAACCAGGTTTTGCTAAATAATAAATTGAATGTATTCTTTTAGGTATATGACATATTAAATGGTAAACCCTACGTGGCAGCAGCAGCAGTTTCAGAGGACTTAATGACACAAGGTAACATCTGTAAAGAGGACCTGGCCTCCCCTTGGTAATGAACAGCTGAGTACACAAAGCATGCTTGGAGAATAACAAAACAAGCAGAGGCTCGTAAGGGAGGTGGGGAGGGAGAAGAGGTACTCACTACCACTGCAGTCTTTGAATGAGCAAGATTCTGTTAAGAAGCACGGCATGAGGACCCAAGTTTGTACGTTTTCAGTATTACAGCAATATATTAGTAAATAGCAGTGGATGCTACAATAAGTAATTTTTAATTTGGTTTTGCATCTGCTTAGAAATGAACTGGTGTGTGACTCATGTAAATTACAGATGTATTTTTCTGTTCCCCAGGCCCTCTGAAAGAGCTGAATGAAAGCTCCAAGCAGCAGCTTTACAAGCTATTGGAAACACCTGATTCAAGCAAGAACTGGTCTACTCTAGCAGAAAAGTTGGGTCTTGGCATTCTTAATAATGCTTTCAGGTTGAGCCCTTCACCTTCGAAAACTCTGCTAGATAACTATAAGGTAATGTGGCTGTAACAAGTTATAAAGAACATGCAGATGTGCAGTGAATGTTGTCCTGCACAGTGAGATACTGCAGCCCTTTGGTTTTGGCGAGCCAGGATGAAGCTGTGAGCATCTGCTGTCTTCTCTTTTAGATTTCTGGAGGTACAGTTCAAGAGCTGATTGCTGCTTTGAGACAGATGGATCACACGGAAGCTATTGAAGTAATTGAGAAAGCACTATCTAGTTCACAAAGTCAGCCTCACCAGGAGGACAACACAATAGAAGCTTTTCCTATATCATCACCAGCCAATTTTGCAAAGGGAGAGACAGGTAAAATTAACATTTCTTAGTTCTTCCTCCTTGCTTTGGAATGCTAATAGACAGCAGAGTTTCTTACCCATTATGTCTGAGATCCTTACCTGTTTCTGTTTGTGTACCATGTAGGGCTTTCTCAGTTGACATTTGCTAGATGCACAAGAAAGAGGAAAAATGGATTATTTTAACCTGTAGCTACAGTATTGAGTATAACTGGCTCCTTTTTCCTTAATGTGGTCATCTGCCACTTACTGATACTAATTCCTTAGATGTTTAAAAGATAAACTAGGGAATGAATTTACAGGTTTATACACATTCCCATTATGTTTTCACTTGCCCCTTTCTTCCACCCAATCTAGACAAACACAGATGTTTGGGGTTCATAAACTTCTCAAAGAATCAACCATAGCAACTCCATCCTGGTCCAACTGTGCTAGACATGGAACAAACATTTGCACCTTTCAAGAGTGTGTTTGTACATATTACCTCTTTAGACTATTCTTAAAGAGGGAGTTTGTGCTGCTTTGCAATATGAATGTCTTTTTTTTTTTTAAAAACAGTTGTTTAGAAAAATACCACTTGGCTCTGTAATACACCAGCTGCTGTTCTATTCACTACAACTCTGATACAGTTCTCTCGCAATCAGGTGCTTATTTTATGAAGCTTACACAGATGACAGCTTTGTATTTCAGTCTCCCTTTAATAACTAGATGAAAATTGTTCAAGACAAACACCTCAGAAATCAGCAATTGAAATAACATGAGAATTTTAAGGAGCCTCATCCTGGAGCTGCGTACTTGTGCAGTCCATGCATCTGAGATGCAGAGAACTTTTTGCCCTGCTGCTACCACACTGGGGCAGACTCCTGACTCCAGTGCGGTGACAGTATTAATGTCAGCAGCACAGCAGGCTTCGCATCTCACCCAAACGCTGCCTGCAGTTGATCTCTGCCAGCAGTGCATCAGCTCACATGCTCTGCTCAGCTGAAAGCATTCAGCCTGTGCTGATTCAGCCTTTTCCAATAGCAGTACCTAAAGCTACAGTTATTTCCTTATACAAGAGTTGTAACCTGTTGCTTTGTATTCTTCTGGCCTTTTGGGATGTCACTGAAGTAAAACAAACTAATTGATTTCCCTTTTCTCTCTCAGGTGAACTTTATAATCACAAATTTCAAGACACTGAAAGCACGTGTGACAGCGGGGTAGAGACCTCCTTCCGCAAACTGAGCTTTACTTATTCAGACTCTCTGAACAGCAAGTCATCGGTAACACTTAGCAAAATGACCCTGGGCTACAGCCAGGAAAGCTCAGAGCAAAGCAATTATATACCTAACTAGGTAACTTCAATTAGCAATATATGCAGTTACAGAAACAACCCCAACGTTTAGAATTACACTGATGTTGTCACAGCTGGAGGGAAGTAAATTCACAACCAGAAATGCACTGGAGGATCCACACATGAACCTGAACCAGTGGTAACTCCTCACCCTTGCTTCCTTCCTCAAGTACTGTCCATTTATAAGCCACATCTGAGAACCAGGGCTCCGTGCCACATTAATACAAAGGACTGGACACTGATGGACTGAGGGAGCTCACCTGGTTTGTGAGGATTTTCTTTTATAGATGAAAGACACTCCTTATTAATGCCTAATATCAGCTCACTTAATTCAAAGAGGTAAAGCACACAGCAATCAAAGGATGGTTTCTGGCTGTTCCTTTCAGAAGTTTTGCAGCACGGTTGTCTGGAAAAAGCTCCTAAAATCACTGGTAAAGAAAAAATAGTGACTTTAATTGCAACAGTGACAACTCTGGCAAAAGAATCAAAAAAAAAAAAAAAAAAAAAAATCTTGTATATTTCAAATAATGTATTTAAACATAGCTTTGGTGCCTCTAAAAAAAAAAAAATCAAGTTTTGCATTTCCTACTTGTAAATAGTTTTTTATATCAGTTCCTTTTTTAAAAAAAAAAAGTGTGCTTTTTAAAAGCTTATTTTTATTTTACTTTTATAATAAAAACTCAAAATTAAATCTTGTCTACGCTTGCTGTAATTTTTACATAACTTCCAATTGCAATTAGTTACAGAAGATCTAGTACTGAGTTCTGGCAATTTCCAACTGCTAAAATAAATGAAAGGTTGCAAACCTCTTCTCCTTAAACTTAAGTGTCTTATAGGGAACGAGACCACACGGATCTGCTGCAGCTGAGAATCTGTGCTGAGAGCCTCTGATTCATAGTCCTTGATAGTTCTCATAATTCTGGCAGCAGAGTCATTGATGCTGAAGTCCACAATTCTGCTTATCAGCAAAACTAATGAGGTGGTTCTTACTTGGCTACCTGAAACAACTCTATAACCATGTTTCTGAGGAGTATTTCTTTTTGTCTCAAATTAATCCCAGTGAGTGCAACAGTTACAGCTATTGCCCCTACTGCAGATACAGAACAGCTATCAGATTTAACTATAAAAATGCAAAGTGCTGTCATATCGCTTACCCATAGCCAGCTTTCATGGCACAGGGGTGGAGTTTTTGACACACTGATGATCCTTGGCTGACCTCAGTCTTCAGCAATGTGGATATAGTTCCTGGGAAAGGAGATAATATAAATAAAATAATATTAAATACTTCCATTCATTACAGCAAACGCTACTATGAAGTCACAATCAGTGAAAAATCTTTTGAAGTAACTTCATATCCAGCTGAATTAATTCCAGAGAAACAGGATACAAAATGGTAAAAATACAATGCTTTCTTTCAGTTACCACATGAGCAGCCTATGAATGCAGCAGTGTGGACTTCTGTTTGATGAGTGTAGTTGTCCAGTGTTCCGCCTTCATTTCTAGCTGCAACTATTTTTTAAATGCAGAAACGGGCAAAGGTTTTCATGTTCTGTCCCTGTCAGAGCCACTGAGTCACTCCTACCTTCCGGCACCGATCTTCCAGCACAGCCTGGAGGGGGTGGCAGAGGCTTTTATCAAGGTTTCTGTAATCCTGCAGGTCACCAAGGCAGGCTGGCTGTTGATGAGCACAGTTAGCATTGCTTCCGGCCCTCTGCTGCTTTTAAACCACCAGAAGAGACCTGGCATAAGTGGCAGGCTGGCATCTTTTCTTGCAGTTTCTTTGCAGCAACAGAAGCTTCAGACTTTTTTGTTTTTGTTTTTTTTGTTTGTTTGTTTGTTGGTTTAGCAATAGAAAAATACTAATGTAGTCTCATTAATTCAAACATGAACACTAAATTTCTAGTCAGGTCATAACTTCTCCCATCTGCTTTAGCCCTCAGCATCTTAAGCATTTGTTACAGGCATGACCATGGTTTGGCAAAAGCAGGCAAGAATAGAAGGCAGCTGGCAAGGGAGCACTACAGGTGTCAGGCTGCCTAGTGCAAGAGGTATTTGTTTCTTTTTTGTATAGTTCCACACCAGCAGAGTAAATTTACTGGAGAGCCTTGTGTTTACCTCGGTTTAATTCAAAGAAAATGCTCATGCACACAGCTTTGCTCTTTCTTCCTTACCTTTTCTCTTATCAGCAGGCAGTCATCCTTTGCAGGGCACGCAGCCTTGTTCTTCTGGCACCTGGAAGGAGGCAGGCAGCACAACGAAGGGGAAATGCCCAAGCACACTGCTGCCTCATGCAGGTTGAAGGAAGAAGTGTACGCAGAGGAAGCATGGTCTACAGGAAAAGAGTATGAGCAGAGCATCCAAGTCTCAACAGAAACATTTTGAGTAGCTGTATTCTTAACAAGTAACCACTAAGAGAGATTTATACATCCCATTAGCTCACCTTAGACACAGATTTATTCTTATGTCACCTTATGCAAGAAAGGAGTGCTATTCCTGTTCCCCAAGTCTGAAGGTCAAACAAATGAGAGAACCCAGCTCACTGCTTGAGATCTCCTGTGCATGACTGGGTTATGGAGAAACCTTGTCCCACCCAACACTGAGAAGACTTGACCACACCAACACAGGGTAGTAACAAGGACTAATCATTACTGACTCATATTCAGTACAGTTACAGGCCTGTAGCACAAGCTATTGTCCCTATTCTACTCCACGTTAGCCCTGAAGGAACAAAAATCAAGACCCTGTTATTAACTAAAGTTCAGAAAAGCTAAGTGTATCTCTGTTCTAAATAGAATTTCTGGAGTTACTTTTACCTTTTCCCTAACAGAACCTTTAGGAAAACTGTTCCAGCAATCTACCAAGCTCCTATTTACTCCAAGCATTACTGCATGACTGTGCAGGAGGCCTAGAGTGCACTGCTGTTAGCAAATAGGACAGCAAAGCTGGAGGAAGGGCCAAAATGCATATACTAACAACTTGAAGCATCTCAAGATGTTTGCACTGGGGGCTCGTCCCTCTGAGTGCTAGTCACACTTTCAGTTTCTTTGGCAGAGATTAATCTAGAAATATCTCCAAAGGTATTTAACTAAGCTTTCCCCCCCTCCCCAGTATATAGACAGGTGCAACCTTTAGACACTTCCAGTCAAGTTCTATAAGTTACATTATACATTATATATTATAAATTATAGCAAGAATCTAAATCTGAAATACACTTAATCTGCACTTGCAGTAAAAGATATCTGCTGCGTTGTTTTGCTTTGTACCACAGTAACAGACACCAGAAATAGGGAACAGAGGAAAAATATGGCGTGACAACAGAACACTACAGATTTTCTCTATGTTTGACATTAAAAAAGGCTATTTAGAAAGTTTAACTGAGCTTGTTTTTAAAGTGTCTGCCATTGCTGTGAGTTTCCAGTGACTTTTGTTTACCAGCCTACAGTGGTATATGAAATGCCTTTTCTCCCTTTCATGGGCTGGTGAAGTGCTGTTTTCCTGCATTTAAGGAAAAAAGCAACCTTCCCTCCCTTGAGGTGACAAGGAACAGTGGTGACCATTCATTAGCTCAAGATGCAACTGGCCAATACTCACTTACAGCTTACAGCTCTTCTGGAGCATACAATGCTCTTAAAGCAGAGCAGTCCTGCAGCGATTCTGCCACAAGTTTCATCCAAACTTCTGATGAATTCAAAAGATTCCTACAGCTACAAGCAAAAGACAGCACAAGTTAATTCCAGTAGATGCTTTTCTGTATCCAGAGTTACAAAATAATGTGATGCCCTGCTTAGAACTAGGCTGCAGTACGTACGTTATCCAAAGCCCATAGAACTCTTAAATAAGTCAGTGGGAAAACCAATTGTAAAAAGTTTTCCATCATCCACTTAGCCACGCTACTTTCACAACACAGACGTGTGCAAGCTGATCTGTGGGCTTCATTACACACTGCAAATGCTTGTGACTGACTTACTGTCAGTTAACCCGTGGCCTACAGTAGCCACATACAATGGCATTTTCCCAATGCTGACAGAGACGAAACCAAGAAATTGCTAAGGTTCTGCATTTTTCACTTAAGACTTGCTTCTCTATCCCTAATTACACTGAACAGGGACTTTCATTTCACTATCCTCTGACATCTGATTGAGAAGGACAACTACGTTAACTCGATTCCTTGACTGGAACATACACTTAAACATTCAAACAACAAGATCCTGGTTTACTCAACTTCTCCCCCACAGGGTAAGAAAGGAAAACAAAGACTCCAGGATTGTAAAAGCAAGCCCTAACTCTTCTTTTCCGAGTACAAGAATCTCACTCTCCTGTTCCCTTGCAACTGATGCTGCTATAAGTCATTGAAGTGACTCTGCTACACACTCCAAAGACAGACGGGGTACTAACAGGAACGGAAGTGCTGAAGAAAGATGTGCCTCTAAAGCAGACAAGTTGTTCAGGCCCTGGGCTAGGCAAGCAACAGGTAACACAGACTGACAAAGAGCTACGTATTTGGAGATGAATTCTAGGTACACATCTCATGAAAACCAGAAATATAAAATCCAGAAAGGCTTTCAAAAACAGTTAGAGGCAGGAAAGGGAAGAAAAAAAAAAAAGAAAAAAAAAAAGAAAAAGAGAAAGAAAAAAAGCCTTCCTTGCATGGCAGAAAGTATCACCAGAGGTGCTTTCTGCAGCTCCCTGACCATCAGACAGACCATCAGACAGACCATTTCTGCAACTCTCAAAGTAGTTCAGAGCAAAGTTGGACAGAGACCAGTTTTAGGACACCGCCCCAGTTAACACCATACAGCTTTCTACCAAAAGCTGCTCTCAAGTTCTGTTCTGGCAGTGGTCCTGCTGAAGGGAAATCTGATGGCTGCTTTTGTCATTTGTGGAGAACAGCCCTGCAGGAGCCTGGCAGGGAAGCAGTCTCCATCCATTAGAAAAAAACACAAGCACGAGCAAACCCAGCAATCCCTAGACAAAGTGCTGCAAGGCTACATGCAGAAAGAATACTGGTAGGGCCACCAGTAATAGAACAACACTGCAGACAAGCACCAGGACACGTAGCAATTGCTTTTCCTAATCCATTCACTGCCGATTCCCAACCCATCAGATACACCTGGCAATACAAGTGCAGTTGAGCCACTGGAACCCACACTCAGATGGCTATGGATGATGCATAGATAGGATGGATACTCCAAAGATCTCTTCGCTGTTGTGTTCTTGTCCTTGCCCTGATCTGAGACAAAAGCAGAACAGTGTAATTAAGTATATAACAGCAAAAACACCAAGGGATAATAGTCAACCAAAGTAGATGTTACAGTGATTGCTGCAGTAGGGAGCAAGAAAAGTAGCATCTACAAATACAAATCTGCTGAAGCACCATTAAACCAAAAGAACATATTAAGGATATGAAGACTATATTTAGGGAACGGCTTTGTGACCAACTATTTGGCCTAAGTAATTGTAAATCTTCTATGTACTGTTGCACATAGTACTCAGTAACAGCTTTCCAGTGAGAAAGAATGGACACAGAATTAGGGTGCTTTTGACCTCCAAAATCTGGTAACTGCAAAACACAAGAGCAGAACAACATTTATGGAAGAGCACTTTTCTGTATAACATTGCAGATGGGCACTGGTTGCACAGCCATTACCATTATCGATGAGCCACATCACGTACTTTCATAATGTTGCCCAGAATTCATGGCAGGCCAAACAAGTTCACAGCTGTCTACGTTCATTGTTTATATCTTCTAAAGATCCAAAAGCTCTCTTCTATGACTGTGAAATTTCATTTATATTCCAAGATGCACTTAGAACAAATATCATTGGTCTTAAGATAGTCCTCTCGATATTCTTTGAAACAAGTAATTCTGTCTATTTATTGAACTCTATTAAGTGCCATATTGAAATTCTAGCTAGATGTTCCTGGAAGAGACATTTGTAGTATCTTCCCATCAAAGCAGGATGGGAAGATACTGACTAACCTCTTATTTTCCTAACATGCTGAAGTGGTATTTATTAATAATTTTTATCCCATATTTTCGGCATAGTGGTTACGTTTTTCCATCCTTACCTTATATAGGGCTCTATTGCTGTCATGATTCCACTTGATTCCAAGATACTGAAAAATCTAAAGGCTTTTTCTTCTATTCTTGGCCCAGGGTGCCTCTCATGTACCATTTACATGAGGTGATCAACACCTGCATTATCTGTAAAGTTTTATTCATGGCTATAATTTTCCCTATTTATTTAACATAATCTGTAAATAGTAGCACATAAACATATTTTAATTATTTCACATCTTCTTTTAACAACTCTTGAATCAGAAAAGACCTCCAATGCTCAGTTAGCTGTTTTGATGACCTAGTAAAGCATTTGTAAGGAAACTCCATTAATCATTTCACTTCCACATTCAAGTTTTTCCTCTTCCTCAGGACTATTTTCATTTTGGTTAATGACCCATTCCAAAAACAGCTGCAGATCACCAAGCACCTGTCAAGATGTTTATTTATTGCCCATTAGAACTGCAGCCACTACAACAAAGCAACCCTTTACTTCAGGTTTTTTTAACTGACCAATATGACACACAATCATTTTCCCTGTATGCACTCCATAACCCATCACCCCCATAAATATCATCTACATGGTGCTTTCACTTCAGAGGTGGATGTCACCAGCACAGCTTGTTCAGACACTTTCTACTGTGAAGTAGAAAAATGCAGGAAAATGCATACTGTGGTTGCACTGCAACAGGTTCCCCGTGGAACCCCAGCAAGATCTCAGCTGCATTTCAAATCACATCTGAAAGAAGTTGATGTTTAGCAACCTGGCTGAGGCACAGCTTGGTGACCTGGACTTCCAGATGACCAAACCCTCTGCTATCATCTGCTATCTATCAGACTGCTGTAGCCCCTGCACTGAAGCACATTTATTTTCTTATCTTTAAATGCCTAAGTGAGACATTTCCACGGGAAGCCAAAACGTTTTAAGAACAACTTATTCAGAAACAGAGTAAAAGGTGATGTACGGTTACTCTGTATGGACTAACAAACATAACGGACCCCCAGATCTAATCATGAGTAAGCAGTGTTTTCAACAGGAAAGGTATATACAAAGAAACAAATTAAAGATGGTCAGGTTTTCCTTTGGTGACGTCCATATAACATTTTGGAGGTGACATACACACAAGAGGTTAAGAACAAACACACCAAAGCAGAATTATGACACAATTTGCTTGATAAACAAGTAAGCCAACTCCTCTGAAAGGAGAAGAGGCCCAGAGTGGGGCACAGGCCACTCACAGGGAGTGCCAGGAGGTAGCAGCAATACACAAGGGAGAACATCAGTCCCTGCACTGTGCATTTAGTGGAGAAAAAGGAGAAAATTCTAATGCTGTGGTCCTCTCAATAACCGTTTATTTTCTCTCTTGCTTCCTTTCTCTTTGTACCTTTGCCAACTTTTCTCTCATTCTTTTCCCACAGCCAGGCACATCTCATACCATGACACACTAAGCAGGAATCCACATGAGCAAACAAAGTTTGTGACTGCAGCTGTCTGGGAACCATATAATAATTAAGGTTGGAAAAGATTTCTAAGATCCAACCATCAACCCATGACCACCACGCCCAGTAAACCATGTTCCATGCACCACATCTACATGCTTCTGAACACCTTCAGGCCCCCTGCTGCCACTGCCATGAGGAACGTGCAGAGGGACTTAAATGAGGCAGTGGTACACAGAGAGCAGCAGCCAGCAGCACTGTGTGATGGTGTGCTCCCCCCCACTTTCTTTCTCCCAACTTCCTTCCTCAGCCTGGCCTCACAAATAAGGCCTTGCACAAGCAACCAGATTAATGGGGCAAGGACTACAGTAGATGAAACAAACCACCCTAAGAGTGAGCTGGGTGAAAAAAATGCACTGTTCAACTTGTTGGCCTGTGGAGGTGGTCTCAGCTTCATTCCCTGACCTTCCTCCTTACCTTCTGGTAGTCCTAGGATGATTTTTCACTTATAGCATTGTGAAAGTGGAAAAAATTTATGTATTTTACAAACATAGTCTAGAGGTACATATCTGTTGTCTTTGACGTAGGAGAGAACTACAACCCAGTAATTTCTTTTACATGAATTGGAAGAGTCTTACACCAACTAACCCCTCCCATTTTGTGTGGGATGTAATTACCTGAGAAAGCCAATGTTCAATGCACCACATATATTATAAGCAAGCTGTGTTGTTGCTATCTTTACATTGAACCAGCAGTTAAAATTCACACATGACAAAACAAAACATTCAGTCATCTCATCTCGTAGGTCACCTCAACTGCAGTCAGTCAAATTCTTCCCAGTTTTTCCTCTCCCTGTTTTGTCATCTAGAACAAAATCATCAGGCAACGTCCATCAAAGATGTCAAGGTGAACGACTTTTCTAGTTCTTCAACACTGGTAGGCTCCCAAGGATAAAAAATAACCACCTTCTTCTTTTCCATCATGAGGAAACCATTATCACTAAACCTACCCTTTATACTCCCTACATCCAAAGTAACAAAAGGAGCAATTGCAGTAGTCTGAAGATCAAATCTATAAACATCATCTTGTTGCGATACAGTGGCCTGGAAGAAAAAAAGAAATAAAAATAAAAAACATACTTACTAAGAACAACCAGTTACACCCAAACTGTGAAAGAGTTGTTTGTGATTAAAACAGACTGAAAAAAACCCCCACGTTTGATTAAAGTTATTCTTATTTTCCTATTCTATTACTGTAATATATTCTGGAACTAAAAGGTCAAATACATAACAATCATGCAAAAACCACAAATACTAATGATAGCTTTTCTTCAGAATAACACAGATCGTGAAAAATGAAACTAAGGAGTGTTTTCCTTTCTTTTGAAAATTACCAAATAAATAGTAATATGATTTATACTCAGAACTTGTATCCTAAACTTACTGTGGTGATTTACTGTGGAGTTCCCCCTTTACCTACGTACCTAGGTAGGTATAACCTATAATAACCTATTAATTTATGCTCTAAAGTAGCTGGTCTTTCTGATCACATCAGTAACAGAACCACATGGCAAAAGTCACAGCAGCACAAGAGGTCACCTCTTCCTAACAGAATAGTCTTTATGCTACATTGAAAAGGCAGCTATGTTGTGAAATATCAGAATGAGGCCTAATATTAAGTTCAATCAGTAGTTAATGTCTGTAAAGCTTAAAAGAACAACCAGGATAAATTTTCATGGAGCGGTCTCCATTCCCTGTCAAGAAACGTTATGATATATTGTTTTTAAATTCCAATATGTGGAGAGCAAAATGTAAAAAAACACACCCTGCTTAAAAGAAAAACAACCCTTAATTTTCGAGAAAAAGTACATGTAGTTTGTATTGTGTGCTAACTGAAGAAACAGTAAGCAACGCTATGAAGGGTAGCACTTGGATTAGCAATATATTTGGAAGTCTAGTTAGATTATTAGTAACTATGTATAGAAGCACCACCTTCTTATGAAACAAAAATATTTTTTAAACCACAGCTGCGTATGTTCTTAAAATACCTGCTCTGCATTTATCCCTGCTAGCTATCCTTACTAGCTGCTGCTGCAGAGACAACACAGCCATGGGAAAAAGGCATGAAATTTCCCAGCAGTGCTCCAGTTGCACAGCTTTTATTATTGGTGATGTCATCCTCAAAAAATAAAAAAAAAGCAACCCAGCATGACTCAGACTCCAGATTGTGCCACCAGCTGAAAAAAATAAATAAAAAACAGGCTGGTTTCTTTCCTTTGTATACTCCGAAAGCAGGCCCTGCTACCATCAAAGAGATAAGAGGGGAAAATCTAGCCTATTTTCTTTTTGTAAAGCAATTATTGCTGGTCTAGATTTAAAGAGATTAAAGACCTCTATTCTCCCCTTGTTTAGTTTAGCACTAAAGAGCAAGGCTGCAGTCTGGAAGCCACATGTGAGAACACACAGGTCCCCATTCAGCCACTCTGCTGACTAAGAATTTTGCAATACGATTTACGCACTGAAAAGTGAAGCTTAACTAAATTTGTGTGTGCACATGAGTATGTGTGTACATACACACACACAGAGCAAGCCTGCATATATTTACATAGAAGTAAGCTTGCAAGGAACAGGAGAAATTCAGGGAAAAGCAGTAAATGGAGAAAGCAAACACTTAGAAACTTAAATGCTTTTGTGTCTGTTCAGAAGACTGTCACACTTTATAGATATCACAAAACAATCACTGTTAGGCAAATCTTAGCCCCATGTCTGAAGGGCAAGGATTTGCAGAACAAGGAAATGAATATGCAATATTGCATGTTAGCAGTGTTACACTGATCTAAAAGAGCTTGAGCACTTCAAGAAGAAATACTGTTGACACTAATGTATTACACGCTCAACCGAATTACTTTGACCTGGTACCAACCTACATTGATGTTTTCAAGCCAAAAACACTTTGCAACAATGCTATTTGCTGTCTAGAGACAAGAAGAATGAAAGGAGCAATGCTACAGCAATAAAGTGAAAAATAGACAAAACAAATGAAATGGAGATTTCATTATTTAAACAAACAAACAACAACAAACATACATGGAAAAAACAGTATTATTCAGATACGTATGTGGTGACAAAAAAAAAAAAACAAAAACACATGACTTTGAACTCCTCTACATAGAAGCTAAACTACAGCAGCTAAGGAGACAGAATATTCAGTGGAAGCAGAAACTAAAAGAGGCAAACAACTCAAAATACTTGGATCAGCAAAACCAAATACAGTAATTTAAGATGGCTTACACTAAGTTGAGTCTTTTCCAATCCTACAGCATCCTTCAGGGATGAAAGGAAGTGATGATTCATTGGACTCTGGAGTCCATCTTCTCCCACAAGGTAAAAAGAAACAACACAGCTTTTCCTGGTACAATTTCTGCATCTTTCCAGCAAGGCATTTATGGACTCCTTGTAGATAGAGAACGCACTTTGTGCTTTAACAGTCACACCATCTTTGGCAAGAGTGCATACTGGCTCCAGAGAACTCCAGGAGTTCACAATGACCTGTTCAGACACCACAAAGCTTAGCACAAGAAAAGTTATATGTGCAAAAAACAACCCAGTATCCTAGGTTTCCTGATACTCATTGGAAGAGTTGTTTTCCTGACAGTAGCAGATGATTCACCTCTAATAGCAAGAAAAGATTTAAACAAATCTACAAGAAAAGATTTAAACAATCACTATTGAATAATAAGACCATTACATAAACCTAACAACATGTATGTTGCAGTCGGCCTGGATTTGTTGCTCTTCTCATCTGTAACGTTTTCTTGGTTTGCTTTTTAAATCTCTAGGCTCCTTGAGAGGAAGGGGTTGCTAATTCCTGTCAGGAGCGTGCTGGAAAATTGAGTTATTAAGTGATTGATTTGTTGACTTTTTTCTTTCATTCAAGTTCCTCTGCCTGATTTAAAAAGACAAATAAACGGATTTCTTAAAGTTGCTCAAAGTATCTGACGTAATTCATCTTCAGCTCTAACTGGGCTCTGACAACACAAACGTTCTCCCTGCAACAGCATCCCTGACCTTGCCTCCATCAGCCATATACCTTCTTTTTCTAGAGCTTTTTCTAAGCTCTAGGATATCCTTGTTCAGCCAAGCCAGCCTTCTGCCCCACCTGCTTGACATCAAGCATTTTGGAATTGCCTGTTCCTGTGCTCATAGGAAGTGACACTTAAGAAGTGATCAGTATTGGACTCCAATGCCTTCAAAAGTCATTTCCCAGGGTACTATAAGACAGCCTGAAATCTCCCCAGATCCAGGGTTGAGGTTTTAGAGGCAGCTTTTCTCCTACCACCAAAGATCTTAAATTCTACTACTTCATGATCACTATTAATTCACAGCCACCAGTTGCCACTTCAACCGTGAGACCTCTGTTCACAAGTAAATTGCATCATGTTGAATTAGGGAATGGACTTACAGAAGTTTGTCTATATGAAGATGTGTTCGTGTAATTTTCCTGTATTCAGTAGCTGACATTCTGTAGCAAGAGATGTGAGAGTAATTTAAGAGTGTCACTTACCTTTAAAGTCAGCTTGTGGTCTGTGTGAAAATCTGAGATACCATAGATATACAACACACCATTATCTTCATAGGCCACAGGCAGCAGTGGGGAAAAGAAGTTTTGGGCAAAATAATGGAGCAGTTTCCACTTTCCACCATACTCTGGGAAAGGATTAAAAGGGAGAAAAGATTCAGACAAAATCCAACTTTACCTTGGCACACAACAGCTTCTTGTGCTCTCAGGTGCTGCTTTAACAGAATAATGCCCCCTCCAGTCCTTTTCACCCTATCGGGCAAAGAGAATGACTAAAGTTAATCTTGTTTTCTTCCAGGCATGGTTCTCCTCTGGAATAAATTTGATGCTCTTGAAAGATCTTTTTTTTTGAGCTTTGCCACAAGGTCAAATTTAAAAAAAAAATAAAATTAGTCCTACCACTGACACACTGTCATTCAATAAAGGAAAGCCTCAAACGAGAGACCTTAACATAACTGACACAGCATAGTTCATGTTAAGCATGCAGCTAGACCCTCTATGCTGTTGAGAATACAGCCAAAGACACAGGCATTAGTGGCATTGCCACCAACACCCACCATTGCAAGGAGATGGACACAATGGTCTGCCTAATCTCTTCCCTTTTCCTCAGTTCTCCCCTAAAAGACCAGGAGCAATGAAGCCCAAGTATTCAAACCAAGGACAGCTCCAAGTTTGGCAAAATGAATTTGACCAGGTCTAGAAATAAAGCTCACTGTATGGGATTTACTGAAGACATGCTGTAGATAAGACAGTTTGCTTCGCCTATTGAAAGGAAAACTATACCTCATTACTTTTAATATTGATGGTCTATCATTAACAGATAAACTCTGTCTCCTCTCCAAAAAGAGTAACTGCCAGATGAAACACTGCCACACAAACATTTTGAAATAGTTCTTTCTCTATTTATTTTCTACCTTGAATCCTCTATCAACATTTTCATTCTCTTTGCTCAACTGTTTTTGAAATAGCACTAAAAGCAGCAAGTCAGATCCATTTTCTCATTTAAAAAAAAAAATAAATAACTTAGACATCTACTTCACCCCATCCCTCCTCCGGTTCTTTGTTTCATACAGCAGGTTTAAAGTTCAGGGATGCTGGAGAAGTATTTCCAGTAACACTGGTGTTTTTTTGCTTGTAAACACTTTGCAATTAAGGACCTCACATCCAGAGTAACGTAGATCTTGAAAGGGTGTGTTTGTGGCTTTCATAGGCAGACCTGAACATGCTCAGCCTGCACTTCATACAGACATGAATGAACTTCATGGAGAACAAAGTGCATTAGCTGCAGCTCAGTACCCTGCACCTCGTTTTAAGCAAGCTCACAGTCAGCTAGATGGGTGAACAGACAAGAAAACTTGAATCTGCCTGGAAAATTCATATAAAACTGAACTGTGTTATAAGATCAGACTGTTGCCAACAAAATAACACTGGCATTCATGCTAATTGTACTGAGGCAAACTGAAGAGACAAAGCCTGAACAATTATATTAGGAGAGGTTGTACAGTTTCTTCAAAACAGGCAGTTTGCTGCACTGAACATAGTGAGCAAATTGGTGCCACTCAGCACATGAACAAAGCCATGTTGTTTCATTCTGAGGACAACTCCTGATAGAAAGCACTGCTGGTCTGAAGCGCGACTCCTCCAAAACCAAGGAGTGCAAACAAATTATTCTTTTGGGCCATAAAATTTGAGGAGATGAGAGATTTGGACTGGGAACAGCTTACCTAAAAAACACACCAAACTACGAGCCAGTATCTTATCTGAAAAATAATAGCAGCTGTCCTTGCATGAGAAATGAGCACTGCACCCAAGCCCAGGCCCAGGCAGGGTCTGAAATCTCAGAAATCTTCAGGACTGCCACAAGACTTTCAGGAATTCCAACTGTCATGCAACAGAAGCTTTCCATTGTAGGCCTCAGTCCTTTGACTGGAGGAGAACCCCCCGTGAGCACAGACAAGACACCCAAAATAGGTTGAGGTTTCCATTGCCTGCTAACTTGAACTTTTTCTTCAGTTTAATTTACATGATGAAAATCTAGACTTCTGCTTATCTTAAGTACAAAAACAATTGAAGTAGAGAAGTTTCTGTAACTTAGCATAATATAAATTTCTATTTATCCTCTACTGGGCCAGGCCGTCCATTTCCCCTGTGCCTTGATTCCTGACTGATTTTCTTTATGTAACCACATTTTAGTAGCTACTGAAGGGAAAAACAGGTTCTCTACCTAGGCAGCAAATACAAAGATCCTTAGATAAACTGTACTGTGGAGAAAACAATACAGCATTATGCCTTTGCAAGGAGAAAACAACCAAGCAAACAAAAAAAAACTCCACAATCAGCAAACAATGCAAACAAGCCACACACTTAAAAATTTTTGTCATATCAAAACTCATTCTAGGGTTCAACTACTATAGCTATTTGTTTTAAGCTGTTTGCAAACATTATTCTGCTTACCTGAGATTAGCTTGCTAAGGTTGATATATCCTTTCCCAAAAAAGACTACAGCCACTTGATGAACAAAGCTAGACTGCTGGAGCAGGTTCACACAGAAAGAGACTACTTCCAGTAGTAGGATCTCAATAATACCACCGTCAAACTAACTTCAGACAGCAGAGAAGCTCACTGATAGAAAAATCACACTTTTCAGCTCATCGCAGAGTTAGTTTCTTGATTTAAAAATTAGGCAAGCTGTGTGTAAAATACTCCTCCTGCTCCAAAAAAGAATGCCAGAAATCTAGACATTAAGTAGCTATCCTGAGATATTCTGGGGTTTAAACCTTCCTGTTTCAGGTATGCATAACAAAGGTAACAGTCCAAAGTTAGTTAAAACAGCCCTGGGGTATTTTTTTCCTCCTCCTTCTACTCCTCCCTCAACATTTCAATGGATTCTTGAAGAAATCCAAGTTTCCCATTGTTTTTTCTTGGTAATAACATGGATCTGCACTCTTCGTAATACCAAACTTCAGAAAAGGAAATAAAAATTAGGTTTGCAAAGAGATGTCACCAGCCTTTTCTGGCTGTTCCCAGAAATTATCTACACTCATAGCAGGAGTGAGAACAAGCAGATCTTCTCCCTGGAACAGATTTTCAATTAATCACATCACTGAATGCAACCTGATAAGCACGCAGGTAGTTCTTCTCTCACATCACTCTCACAAATTCAAATCTATTACTCTCCGTAATAGCTTACGGTGTCACCAAGGGCTTTGAATATTGAACCTGCAATAAAAGCCAGTTCTCTCTTCAAGGGAATCTCAGGACAACTGAGTTGGGTACCTTAAGGTGACAGTTGTGGGGTAGGGTGATAAATTGCTGTGTCTGTCACAGCACTCTTCAAAACACACAACACGCATGCTGAAGCAGTCAATGTGGCACAAAGGGTTTCACAAACAGGTGCTAACAAATAAAACCCAGTTGTAGTATAACTTGTTAAATTCTGAACAGTAGATAGAAATACTGCACTGTTTTCATTTTGTTCCAAGTAAACATCAGGAAGGTGAGTTGAAATGTCATATCTGCTCCTCATTTCACAAGGAAACATTTCCACTTGGTACAGGAAATTATACAACCACTTCCATGGGACTCTGTGAAATAACAGATTTAAGTAAGAGGCACTTTGGTGATACCACTGTGCCAAGACACAGAAACACGTTTTTGAAGTGCAAATAAAACTAATTTATCTGAAGTTTTGCATAATTTCAGCTATTAGCATTTCAAAAAATCCCTCTACTACACTGCCTAATTAAATGAATATTAAACCTTTCCTCATTTCCACTGAGGAAATAGAGCAAAACAAAGGGACAGCTGCTTCTTTGCTGAGCTTCTTTTCTGTAAACTAACTTCAACAACACATGAATAATTCAAGTACTTGATGCATTTTCTACAATGACATCCGCTCTGTACTTGAAAATACATATTTATGCTCTTCACAATCACTTCATCTATCAATATACCTCTGTCTTTATAAGATATTTTTTCAAGCATCTCTCTTCATTCCGAATCTTCATTGAAAGTCTAAGAATAGTCATTGCTAGAATCACAAAAGTGAGCGTTATGATATTCTCTTTCCTCACATAAGTCCAGAAATAAGAACGTTATATGGACCCCTGTAAATAAAATAGTCTGCTACTTGTACTGCTTTGTTTTTCGCTGTTCACAGTTGTTCCTTTGACTAGATGAATACTAAAAAGTGAGAGGTACAAATGACTCCCAGTGAACTAAAAATAAAACAGGGAAGGTGGGGTAAGCTAAGTTCCTGAAACAAGGCCAAATGGCATTTTTTTCTAAGGACAGATTGAGAACTTCACACTACCTCCTAGGTTTTTCTAGTCCGTTCTTATTTCACCACACACAAAATTTTTAAGGAAATATTTTCAAAAACAGAATATTTTGACAAATAACTAAAATTGAAAAAAAAAAAAAAATTGAAGTCCTATTTAACTGTCATTGAACAACACCTCCATTTCAAAATGACTTCCAGACAAAATATTTAAAATACGAAACACAGCCACTTCTCTCATACCACTTCTCTCCTACCACACGTTCCTTCCTTATTCCTTATTTATATGAAGAGGTATTCCTTACCTCTTCATATGCCTCCTTACTCTACTCGAGTGTGCTAAAAAGAATATGTATTATAAAGAAAAAAAGAAGATATCACGTGTAGTTTAGCTAAATAGCATATTAACAGAATAATTTAGTCAGAAAGTGAGATTCAACTCACCTGACATTAAATCAGAAACCAAACCTCAGCCAGTTATCTTCTTCTAAGCAAAGAACTTTTCAGAAATTATATGCTGGTGAGAGGTGTCATATGAAGTTCTATGAAAAAAAAATTTCCAAGGAAAAAAAAAAAAAAAAAAGAGCATAATTTGTCTGGAAAATGAGGTTGCACCCCTAATCTTAACCATCACTGTTTCCTAGTAGACAGCTTTATCTGTCTTCATTTCCTTATTTCCTTTGGAGAAATGCGAAAAACATGTTTTCAAGAATTAGGAGTTACATACAATTTAAATTCTCTAAGCTAAACCCTTCTAGAACATGGTTATGAGTTGGTGGCTACTAAATCCTAACTTCAATTGCAAAACATCCGTAGTAAAGGAATTGCTCCTTTCCTTATCCTCTCTGGCAGACTT
This sequence comes from Centrocercus urophasianus, assembly GCF_019232065.1. Classification (NCBI taxonomy): domain Eukaryota; kingdom Metazoa; phylum Chordata; class Aves; order Galliformes; family Phasianidae; genus Centrocercus; species Centrocercus urophasianus. Next base: position 29,356,451 of record NW_024884475.1, on the reverse strand, counting down.
GTAGGATGATTCTATAAAACACTCTTCTGGAAAGCACTTCTAAAAGATGGTCAGAAACAAAGTGTGCCAAGTCACCCAAGAGAGACTGCAGAGCCTTACTTCTTATTCTGATATTTCCACTTGAGGAAACCAAAGACTGGCTGGTACATTTTATCAGACTGCTGCAAAACTTACCCAAGGAAGACCATGAAGGTGCCTGCCAGATGTCATTGAGTTGCCAATACAGAGAGCCCATTGTGTGTCCTTCTCCCTTGATTATTTCACTTCGACTAGAACGATAGAATTCAGTTTCTGTCTTAACGCACTGAGCCTGCATCACCTTGAGTCAAATACATTTTAAAAAGTTATTTTACTATACCTTACTTTCAAAATGTGTGTATTTATTCAGTTAACACAGACTTCACAGTAGCAACACATACTTTCAAACACAAATTCCCATTATACATTCAAAACTGTGCACCCAAAGGGCAATCTTTTCTCAGCTGCATTCATGTTTCTTCCCAGCTTCCCCATCTGATCTTCAAAAAACACTCTCAATAATTTTGCACTGGCCACGTTCTCAATAGAAGCTAAATAACCGGTTATTTTCATCACAGAGAGTATTATAATTAGGATGGGGACTTATTAAAGAAGTCACAAAATGAAGGAAAAAGTTACCTTTGAGCTGTCCTAAAGAATAAACATTACACTTCCAGTTAACTGTGATAGCCAACTTTATTCTCCTTGTCATTTTTGCAATTCTGGTGTTCTTAAATTGTTTAACTTCTTAGTAAAGCTGCTACAGATGTCACCCTGCAGAAACCCCCATAGCTTTCTGAGTCAGGACCTCACTGTGCAAGTTTCACCCCTGCTTTCAATTTCACAGCATCATCTATCCTTGTTCTCTTGTCAGCAGTGCTTAAAGCTCTCCAGCTGTTTCAGTTTTATATAAAACTTGCTGACAGCAGCTCTCAAACATCAAAAACTTTGTCAAATGCAGTTATTCCCATCAAGAGCATTTCTGAAATTCTTGGAACACAACAAAAAAGTAACAGCACTTTAAACTTAATAATATCATTTGTAAGTCACAAAGAAATTGCAAGGAAAAAAGCAAGCGTGAGGCAAAACTACTTCAGATGAAAAGCAAAATATAATCCACTGATTAAAAAAAAGAAAAAAAAAAGCATTAATATTTGAGACAACAACAAAATAAAAGCTACTGATGATCACGCAGACAACTACAGCCTCTACAAATAATTTTGTTTCAAAAGCTAATGTATTATGGCAAAAATAGAAGCAATACATCCCCGTGGGCCACATGAAAAGCAAAGCATACGAAGAACAACACAGAGTAGTCCCAGGCAGAGTTGTCTACCAAAAAAGAGCAGAATGTCCCTACATCCCCAGCCAGCAATGTAAGCGTGCCTTGCAGAGGACAGAGATCAAGATAGACACACATCTGACTTTCTCCTGACTAAGCCAGTTTCTGCAAAATTCTCTGAGAAGTATTCCAGATCTTCTTTGATGAAAACTGCGTTCTCTACAGCAAATGAGAGGCAAGCCTGTTCCAAATTATACTGGACTCTCCAATACTCCAGTGCAGAAACTGTTTCTGTGTGACTGAACATTACCTAACAGATTCAACAGGTCCAATTTCAACTACTAATAGCGACTATTGGAACAGCTACTTATACTGAAGATACCACTTTTACCTGAGTGAGGTAAATCATATCTTTAAACTTTTTTATGGGATCTGTGCTCAGGGGAAGCTTGAAATGATATCCAATCTGTTGAAGCATTTGGTCATTGCCATTTTCATGGTGCTGCCGATGGAGAGAGAAATTGCTCATGTACGACCAGTCCTCAGCAGAGGAAACCTTTTAAAAACATAAGTAAAATATCTGAATGATGACTGACAGGTTATTCAGGAAAAGATATCTGTTACAGCCTGCTGGCATCACTCAAAATTATTAAAGAGGGCAATGCATTTTTAGAGCACCTCATGCAGTGAAGCAAGAATTTTTAGTCAGTAACACCGTTTGCTCATACCCTTTGTACAAACACCTGAAAATAGTGTTTTTGAACCTGCTCAAAAGGCTCAGGAGCATGACAGTTTTTTGTCCTACAACTGAATTTGACCACAGGACCTCAATGGTTTGTTTGGGTTCACAGTAAATCAGAAACACTTAATTGAGATGAAAGAATGTACTCTAGTCAAATACATGTAGGCATAAAGTTGCACATTTAGTATGTTTGAAAGTAAGAAGCCATATTCCTTCCAGGCTAATAAATATCAAAAGCTAGCAGGGCTATAAATTCTAGTAATATACATTCAAAACCTGCTACAATAATCTGCCTCTGGAAACAAATGAACATGAAACAGTTGGTTTGGGTTTTTTTCAGCTAAGGATAACAATCCCTTATAGCTCATACTGCTACTACTGTTAAGTTTTTATCATAATTACAATTTCTGTAACATCTGTTATTTAAATTTGTTCTACTGTAGGTCAGACTGAGTTAAAATTTTTCATTTTTGTTCATATGGATGATCATACTGATTATGTCTCAGATAATATACTTAACCCAGAAAACTGAAAGGAACATTTTGAACTCCTTTCAGATGCATGCCTATCAACATGATATTCATGTCTGAACAAATGGACAGAAAAACAGGACGATGCATCTCTGTTTGAACTAGAAAAAAGAAAATCAAACAATATACAGTATCTTGATTTAATAGGAGACAAAACAAAACCCTCTCCAATATTTTTTTCTTTATGTATTGAATATTAGCAAATAAGTTGGTAAAAGCAATGAAAATTCAGCACAAATCAGCACTGATTGTGGCTTTGGTATTTTTAAATGGACCTTCAACACAGCCACAGAAATATGCTAGGCAATCATCACTAAGCTATATATTAAAAAGAATTAATATTAAAATTAATAGTCACATAACATTCTCCATTTATCAGGCACAGCCACCTATGTTTCAATATGAGTGATAACATTGCTTATATTTTACAGATCATACCCAAGGGAAGAAGGACCTGAAAGACAAGTCCACTTGGAATTAAGCTAGTAGCCAGGGTTGGGCAGCAACTTAACATTTTAATCTATACAAGATCCTTGGGCTCTTCAAATGGTGGAAAGTGCCAGTTACTGGTTCTGAACAGAAAATAATTTTTAAAATTCATTTAATTATAAAAATAATCAAGACTGTTTCCTAGTGTTCCTATCATGGCAGACCTAATAAACACCCTTAATTGCATTAAACTTGTTTTTTTTTTTTCTTGCAATGACAAGGCAAATTTTTCAATCACTGAAAGGATACAATCCAGTTTCTTCCCTCCCTCCACAGCTCCACACTTCTATCCCACCTGCCATGTACCACATCTCACACTGCATTATCCCAGCTGCAGTCATGATTTTTTGGAAAGAGATTCACTACCCCCACTAAACGAGAGCAGAGGGAATAATAAGGTTCAGAAGATCAGCCTTACCTTTTCCAGCGTACTGAAAGATGGCCAGGACTGAAACCCATATTCTGAAGCAAAACGAGTTCTAGGATACACTGACCAGTTCCAGCAGTCACTGCTGTAGTCATAAAAGTGAGTGTCACCATAATGCGTGTCATAAGGATTTTCAGCGAGCCAGCCCTCTTTAATTGACTCCAAACCATTGGTAGGACTGGATACAACAAAAGGACGACTTTTATCTTCCTGTAATTAGAAAAAAAAAATAAAACATCACCACTACTCCTTATAAAATGATTGGTTTTTATCATCTGAATATCTGGAATGTATACTGAAAAGGAAGAGGGCAAAGAAGAACAAGATTTTTCCAAATTTCTGAGTCACCACTTAGGAAACAATCCTCTTTGTGAGTCATCATCTTTACTAGCTTAATTAGCCTCTCATTCCTCCTCCTGGAAGACAGTTAGGCATGATGTTGCCTGCTCTACTGTTCTAAGGGATTCTTTTCCTCACATCAAGAGATTCGCTATCTTCATATACTTCTAAATTCTTAATGAAAGCTATTTAAAAGTACGTCTCATGAAAAATAAACCCAAAGAACATTAATATTTGAGAACTGTGACCTCTTTATGTAAATCATTACTTTTATTGTGCTTTTGGAGCAATATCACCATGATTTTCCCCCCTAAATTTAGTCTCCTAAATTTAGTCTCAACAAAACTAAGATATTCTGCTACCAATGACTGCACAGTAGCATTGCAGGTTACTGTCACCGTTGCTGACTCAGCACATCAAAGTAGACAAGACTATACCAGGACTTACATTTAAGATTATTCAGTGCAGCATTTATTTATAACCTCAGCAGATTTAGTGTACAACATCTTTTATCTGTACTCTACAAAGCACCGTAGGAATTGTTCTGCACGTATAATTCATTTTTCACTCTACTTGTAAGACAGAGGCCTGAATTACCACAGTCACAGATTGCAACAACTGGCTCCAACACAGTAGAGTTGTGTTGATACGTGCTTCATTTTAAGAAAGAAAAGAGCCATCCCGCTCCAATATTTTGGATGCGAGTGATTAACAACTAACTGAAGTACAATTTGTTACAGGATACCTTAGATTCCCCAAAGTCTTTAGCTCAGACTTAGAAGTCTTTTAAGTGATACAGTCCTGTTCTGCCAACAGTTACAGATTTCCTCAGTTGGTTTACATTACCATAGAATTGTTCGAGTTGGAAGGGACTCTTAGTCTAGTCCAGCTTCCCTGCAGTGAACAGGGACATGCACAGCTAAGTCACATTGCTCAGAGCCAGCTTGGCCTTGAACGTCTCCACGGACAGGGCTTCCACCACATCTCTGGGTAGCCTGTTCCAGTGTCTCATCACCTTCGCTTTTTCCTTTTATTCAACCTAAATCTCCCCCCTTTAAGTTTGAAACCATTTCCCCTTGTCCTATCACAACCAACTCCGCTCAATAATCTGCTGCTTTCTTTGTTGTAGCTTCCCTTTAGATACCAAAAGGCCACCACCAGGTCTCCCTGGAGCCTTCTCTTCCCTAGGCTGATCAGCCCCAGCTCCTGTAGACTGTTTTCGTAGCAGAGGTGTATTTTACAGAACCTGAAATCATTTAACTGGTACAGTTCCTTCTGACACTCAAAATAGTTAATCTATGGGTTCAAAATAAAGGAGCGTCCAGGCTCGACAAAATAACACACAAGTGGACTGTAACTAAAAAATATTATCACAAGCCAGAATACTTCACTCTGTGGTATGCACACTGGCCATCCAAGTCACGCAGCCAATCACAGAAACACCACAGCATACCTGTACACAACCTCTCAGCTCAAAGAAACTAAGAAATACAAACATCTATATTTCTGCTTACCATTTTGATTGTAAGACACCATTACACTTAGAATGTACAACTTCTCAAGAGCAGATCCTTTCTGGCATGTTCTTTCACTCCACTACCTCATTTTCACTATTTCCCTTTTTCTATACCTTTCCAGCAGAAAGATATCACGAATACCAGAGTACAACTGCTCTGACAATGTCAATAGCCTCTAATAATAAGCAATAACATCACTGTCATGTACATACTGATTGCTGATTGCTTAGCTTAGTGCAAGGGAAAATTTAGATCATGAAGCCCCCATAACATAAAATGCATCTCATCCTGAAAATGACAGAGACTAGCATTATCATATCTTGAAGACAGTAACATCATGCTGGATAACTGGGTTAAGAAAAGACCATTAACATTTTTAGGTTAACACAAAACTCACATTCGCTTGTTCACTAGCCAGGCAAAGCTCTTGCATTTTAATCATTCTGCATGCCTCTTAGCTAAAAGGGGATTTAAGAATACTCATCCGTGGTTCAAGGATCATTTATAATCCCTATACAGATGTGCAGCATCGATTTGGGACTTCTGAATCAATTTTACCCCACATATGCAAACAAAAGTTAGTTAAAAGTAGATTCTATGAAGTAATGAGCTGCAGTACTTCCAATAAGGAAGAGACAACTCTACAAGAACTGTGCAAAATGAGCACTGCCACATCACAATAGATATCATTATTGATTTCAGATGCCTCTGGTCAGCATGTTCATAGTTTAAGTCTTATCTGAACTATTTAGTTTCTGTATACTGTAAAACATCATCAGTTTGTTCAAAACAAATTAAAAAAAAAAACAAAAACTAAAAGCCACGTATGACAAAAACAACATAATGACCAAAGAACATGAGAAGGACAAAGTTTGGCATAGCTTTTGTTTAACCTACTTCAGCCAAACACTTCAGTCACATACTTGGAAAGACACACTGGAACAATATTATTTTCACAAATTTCTTCAACTGCAATTAAAAGATTGAGGGTTGTTAATCCATCTTACAGCACGTATCAACAAAGTCAAGACAAAGGAAATCAATCATCTTGATTAATTAATGGGCAAGTTGATTTACCTCCACTGCAAGTGAAGGTATTTGTGGAGTACACTTAATAGGAAAGGAAAAGGAGGCAAAATCATCTACATTTTCAGGTCATCTTTACATATCACAGGACATTAAAGACAAAAACAATTTTTTGTTTTGTTTTGAGGATGACTGTTGATTTTAAAGAGTAGCTTATGCAAGCGAGGAAAGAGCAGTTCCTCAACAGCATGCTCTTTTTCATTTTCAAAGATTATTTAAACAAAAGAAGAAAAAAACTACACAAAAGCAGAGAAATCCCAAGTAGCTCAAATTGCAAATATTACGTCATTTTGCCAAGTCACCTCCCCCCCCTTTTTCTTGAAATCACTTACAGCAAGAACTATTTCTCTGATGTTCTTCACATAAAGCATCACGTAATCTTTGATATAGACTTCTCTGTCAGCATGTGGTATGGAGAACCAGTTACTTGCAATTGCTGCTTCATTTTCATTGTTACCACTCCACAGAACAACCGATGGATGGGATTTTAACCGCCTTACCTGAAAAACAATTCAGTTTCAGAAGTCAAGGAAAACAATTTATCTTAAAAAATAAAAACAAATAATGATCTATTTGTCACTACTTTAATTACAAGTTCACATGCATATTACAAATGCTACGCCTACAAGTTCCGTGTTTTTATCCAGTCCGTCCACTTTTCCGCCAGTTCCAGATCAGACCCAGACTTTTGTATACTTAGTATCCCAGCACACATCCACCATGCACATTTAGCTCTATCCCCATCTGTTCAGCCACATATGAAGGGTAAATTCTGTGCTAAGACAAGTCGATATCACTAGAGCTTACACTAAACATCCTCGAGAGCAGTTTGGACACGAGGAAGGCCTATACCTCTGCCTCACTACCAGAAGCAAGTTAAAGAGCACGGTTACATTTTGTGTCTGCTATTTAAATGCACACTAACAAATACTTTCAAATAAGCATTTCTAGGATAATGTGTAGGTCCCTCTGAACGTAATGCCTCCTATTTACTTCCACTGAAAATAAAACAGATACAAAGAGCACATTAATACCATTTAATAGGGCAAATTCTCAGCTACAAAACACTCTTTTTCAACAGAGTCACTACCAGTTGCTGTGCATTTTCACTAGTGATGAACAAGAGCCTGCATGCTGCACTTGTAAAAATCTGCAAGGCCAGCTGGAACGTGACTTGTGTTTCAGCAGTGGTGAGACAGCAATGCGAAAGACACCATCTACCACCTCCCTGTGCTCTCACCCACTGCTTGGCCTCCATAAACATTCAACAAGCATCACTGAATGTCACCAGGTGTAATTTTTTCTACATTGAGGAATTCAGTGATACACCTTGGCTTTATACATACTTCCATGTCAAGTGTCTTACTATCAGACTGCCGCTCTGCTGCCATCTGCTACTCGGTAACAAAATGTAACAGAATATTGGCAGGAAGGTTACATCTCTACTACCATAGCACCAACATCCACCTTGATGTCATGGGCCAACATAATGAGGAGGAATTACTTTTGGAGCAGCCCTCATAAATTATTCTTTCAGTCAATACTAGGTTATGATCACACGGACAAAATACCTGATGAGAAACTTCTGCTCTTACTGATTCCAAGTAATCCTGGTCTGTTGGATACAGGGCACATGCAAACATAAAATCCTGCCAAATCTATGAGAAATAAGAAAGAAAATACAAAATAATCTGTTACTAAATCATTTTTCATATTTGAAAAACAGATGCTCACTGGGATGCAAAATACTTTCCCAAAACAGAAGTTATTTATCTAAAAGAGAATTGAACTGAAACGTATCTGTTGTTCTTGAAAAGCATCATCAAAACAACCACACTCTTCGTGGCGTTCAACATGATCATACTCAAATGTGGTTTTCTTCAATATAAGGACTTACAAAATATTCACCCTTAGAAAGTAGATCCTGGCAGCCTTCACTGACAAGTAGATTATTTCTCAATAAGATGGATTTCAATAGGTTTCAACGGAATAATTAGAATCCACGCTCTGTTCAGCTATGACCATGAGGGAGCTTCCAGCTGAACAGAGCAATTTCAAATTTAATGCTTTCCATGTGTAACACCAAATCCACATTACTTACTAAAAGAAGAAAGTAATTCTTGTGATGCGGTACCAAGTACATTTAACAGGTCTTCAAGTACATTTTGTAACAAAATGCTTCCACAACAAATGCACAGACTGATCTTAAAAAGAGCAAATTGTGCTCAGTGAGGCAGAAACAAAGAATCTAGTTTAAGAGCTGGTGATCTCTTCCTTTAAAGATCAAGCAGATACCTTGAGAACAACACTGGAGAACAACAAACTCCTTCATTTGTAACTTAAAGAAGAATTACAAAAAAATTGAAAGGAAGAAGCCCAGTGAGATGGGCAGGATTTCTTGATCTATCTGTCCTGTATTTAATTTTTAAGTGCCATAAATTAAACTCATGATAATCTATCTCAAATGGAAAGCTTGAAAGAGCTTATCAGTATAGTGAGTCCTTTCCAACAGACTACAGTTTTCTGAACATCATTCTACATAAATAACAGTGAGAGCCAGCCCTGCTTCTCATTAAATTGTTCTCCTTGCGATGACATATTTTGCCATTACTTTTCCCTGTTTCCCCCAAAAATGTGTGTAATAGATCTATTAATAATTGTTCCAGTCTAACACTCTAAGAAAAAGCAAGGCTATTGCTGAAGAATTACTAAGAATCTTTCAGTGACTGTGGAATCAAAATTCTCTGTACCAAATTTACTTCTCCCGTTGTTTCCTTCAGTGAGCCATCACTGTTTCTCCTTAAACACAGTTTGACTCTAATGCTCTTTTAAGTCTTCGCAAGACCAGCAGAAGGAGTAAAACTAAAGTCCTCCAGCATCACCCCGCACCAGAATAAGGGTCTGATTTTCTGTATCTACTTGCTATTCTCAGTGCTGAATAAGACCTACTTCTTGCACTGAGCATTGCCCAGGCACAGATCTATATGGCCTACTTAGATTTCTAGTGTCAAAAATGAAAGAACTGCAAGTGCTCAGAAGCCTTGAAAATCAAGGCACACATTCAGATGACTTTTTTTTTTTTTTTTTGGCAAGCACATAAAGCAGAAGGCAGCAAGGTATCAATTTTGTTTCTCTGCTCTTCACTGCTGCAAAGACCAAATGCGCTTCTTGGGATTTTAATACCTGATGCAATTCAGTCTTCACTCATGTAGTCCCCATTTCATCAAAGCTTATTATCATTTATCTCCAAACTCATATAATCAAAAGCTACTCATCTAAAATTACCAATGTTTAAAGCAGGTGTTCCTTTATAGCTATATTTACATTCAATTATAGTTTGTTCAAAATGGCCTTTTAGATAAAGTCTACCATGCAGGCCAGATGAAATTTAAAAAAGAAAATTGAGTAAAAGAAAAAAGAAAAACAACCAAACAAATTTTCATTCATTTCCCGAGCAGAGAAAAACACGACTACTTTCTTTGATGTTTTGATTACTCAGAAGCAAGCACAGAAGTTAAACAGATTAGACCCTAAATTCTCACAGTGATCTGATTCCAAGGTCTCTGCTCTCAAACTGGGGCATATACTGAAATACTCAAGTTTTTCAGCAGAGCTATTCTCACATGAGTAAGTTCCTAATCACAGCTACAGAGGCCCACAGCTGTGGCAGAACTACCATTTGAGTTTGTGAGTAATCCCCCACCCATACGTATTTGTTTCACAGCTATTTGACCAATTGTTGCAAGCCCCCTGTTGATGCCCACTCCAGGACAGTAATCCACAGAAGTTCTTACATAGTGCACATCAACACAGTATAAATGTCTACTCTCTGCATTAAGTAACATCACTAACACCAGTTACTCAGACATTCATTTCTTTCTCTCAATCCATCCCAAGAGAATAGAAAATGTAGAACTGGAGCAGGTTGGAGAGTCTGGGTCTGAACAAAAGATGGAGAGTTCAAGGCACAAGCCTCTAGCTCAGATTCTGGGGAATGTAAGAGCAGAAAAACAGAGACAGCAGGGAGAAAAGGAAGACCAAAGTGAGACTCTGGGTAAAGAAGGGTGGCAGAATAAAAAAATGAAGACCGCAGATTTGTAGCCTTAATTGGAAAATACAAGCTAATATAAACAGTCCAAAACATCACTTCCAGTTTCAGACAGCCTCAGTAATGAGCAAGAAGTTAAAAATATATATATTTACAAAAATAAATTATATATATATACACACATATATATATACATACACATATGAAGGTTTTATCTATAAGTTGTGTACATCCATATATATATATATAGAAGATTGATTCAACTTCTCAGATTGATACTCCACCATGTATCCTTTGGAAAGATGGTTAGAACTTGTGTCAAATTCTCTTACATGACTCATATACAGTAGACTTTTATTTACAAGCTCATATTTCCAAATACACAGCCTGTATTATTATTTTTTTTACCATTATTCCCAGTTCATCGCAAATATCATAGAAATCATCTTGTTCATATATTCCTCCTCCCCAAATCCTGAGTGCATTCATGTTAGCATCTGCTGCAGACTTCAAGAGTAGCCATAATCTGTCAAATACAATAAGAAGATTTACACAACCTTCATAGCAGTTTCTAAGGTTATATCACAAAAAAACCTCAAACATTCATCTTTGAAAAGCAATCAAGTAATTCAGACAGAAGCCAGTCTATTTTGATACCTTCTAATCCTGCATGTCTGGAGAGAGATCTCAAAAAGCAATTTTTTGTGTAAACAAAATTACTTGGTCCTGTAAACACAAAATAGATGAAGTGTCAGCTGCACGAGGGCTGTACCAGTAATGCCTCCTATTTCATTATGTTGACCACAATGTCAGGGACAGATAGTAGTGGTATGGCAGTAGAGGTTGAACCTTCCCACCAGTATTCCATTTTGTTGCTGTGCAACAGATGGCAGCGGAGGGGCAGACTGACAACCTGGAACCTGATATGGAAGTGCATTTGAAGCAAAGGTGTATCACTGAATTCCTCCCATGCAGAAAAAATTGCACCCACTGAAATTCATCAATGCTTGCTGAACATTTATGGAGACCAAACAGCAGATGTGAGCACAGTGAGGTGGTGGGTGGTGTGTTTCAGCAATGGCAAGAGACAAAGGGTCACTTCTGCTGGTACAGATTTTTTACGAGCACAACATGCAGGCTCCTTTTCATTGCTGGTGAAAACGCATAATTACTGGTGGTGTTTATGCTGAAAAAGAATATTTCATAGTTGAGGATTTTCTCTATCAAATAGCGTTATTGTGCTTTGTATGTATTGTAGTTTCCATGGAAATAAATAGATGGCATTACTTCTGGAGTAACTTACATAAGTCCTTTTTAAGTACTGGCAGAACAACGTGTGGAAATACTGTATGTTATTAACAAAGCTAGTCAAAATATAGCATGCCCTCCATCCCACTTCTTGCATGCCATATCAGCAAAATCCAAGAGCAGACCAAATAGGGAAGAGTGAGACTTCGGTGCATTTCTCCATCCCTGCATTAGGAAGTTTGGAACATGGCTTAAGTGCTCTTCCTGTCAGTGTCAACGAGTACATTCCAGGCAATAGGAACAGATAGCCTGAGGATTATTTTAAAAAATGTCTGAAAGGCCAGTAACCTGTGGACAGCAAATAACCACTCTACCATCAGCTATTGCACTTACTAGCATTGAATAACATTCAGATCTTGCAGTGTTAAGTCTTAATTCTGAGAGCCTTAGCCCCAGCAATTTGTGTTCCACTGCAGCAAAAATGCTAAGTCATGGCTTGAAACAGTGATTGAGCACCTGTAGGAAGGCAGGGCCAATCCAGGGGCACTCAGTTGCATGCAACACACCTGAGTGACTGGAAGGGGCGGAGTCAGGATCCACTCCTTCCCAGATCTCATTTAAGGATTGGCAGTGGAGGCAAGAGTATCTTGCTGGAGATCTCTGCATATCTGAGGCCTTCTGAAGGTAAGCAGCTTCTTTCCTTTCTGCGCCCACAGCTGTTGCCTTTGAGTGAATCCTCACTTGCTGCAGCCTGGGACCTTGCTGCTCTGCTGTCATAGCTGCACTTTCTATTGCATTACACCTACCTTGAAAGGAGTCCACCCACACTAGTGTCAACATTTGAAGGGCAAACATGAAGAGGTAATGGTGATCCTTTCTCCTAAGAAAATATCAGATGTGGCTTACGTGTCATAGGTCACTCTATCCTGGAAAGAATCTGCTGGAATCCAATTTGAGCCCTTCATGAAAATGGGTTGGCCATTGATTTTGAAGTAGAAACTCAGACCTGGAGACCCAGGAATAGGCTCCTGAACAAGTTCTACTGTCCGAAAATAGGCCTGTGAAAACATAAAACATAGGTTTAAAGCAGACAAAATAAAATCAAAACTATAACACAAGCAATTGAACTGAATAACTTAAAAGTAGTCAAGAAGTCAGAAGACGTGGCCTCATCTCTTACGGTACTTTTCAAGCAGAAATTAAAAGTGCATTAAAAATTTTTTTATAAGTGTTTGCACATGTATGTGTGAGACAGATGCATGTTTACTTGATGGAAAAAATTCAGTTAAAGTTCTATTTGGAAATCACTGAGAGGAATGTGGGCTGCATTAGATCAGATACACTGTTCTGATATTTTCTGCTTATAGAAGGAGACTACAGAAGCTCTGCTGGAGATCTTGTCCCTAACATCTAGTTTCAGGTTCATCCAGTAAAAGCAAAACTGTATTCTGTTGTTGCCTTGAAATTATAACTTTTAAGAGATATGCATTTAAATAAAAATGCTAGTTTGAAAGTGAAGGTCTCTCTGGCCTTAACAGCTGTATTTGAACAGTATGCTCACCGATCTGGTTTCTCAGAGACCAGTTTTGCTAAACAGTCACCAACTCTGCGTAAACTATTGAAGTCCATTCCAGATTCAGGTAGATGCCAAACTGTCTTCTACAGCTGCTCTTTCAGCCTAACATCTGCAAACACTGGGGGAGGATGGGGGGAAATAAATAGCAAAACATTCCTCCTAACTGCAGGTAGAAGATGACTTCCCAAGAAATCATTCTGGGTGTTTTAGGACAGTTCATCTCAGCTAAAGTGACAGTGCTGTTCTGAAGAGGTATATCAATTGCCACAACACACAGGCAGTACCATGAAGCAGTACGAGATGGACTGCAGTAACACATTGCACCAAACCCTTATTTTGCAGAGGTATCTTCTCCACCTATTGCGTTTGGATCCAGTGCAGTTGCAAAGTGTTACAGAATACACTTCTTTCAGGAAGATTTTCTAGTACTTTTTCCCCTCGCACCCTTCTTCTGCTTTAACTTATCTGGATCAGAAAGAATTTTTTTTTCCTTTTTTCTCCTTCTGGTACCTGTTGCTCATTATCACAGGGAGAAATTTGGGAAACTGAATAAAGTGAATGAAAGCAAACAGAAAATTTCAGCCAATGCACACTAAGCAAAAAGTTTGGAGCTGGACCACAGGAAACTGTTTTTGTCTAGGCTACCCTTAAGCTAGCACCCACTTCTTTCTCAAATGACTGTTTACAAGCTGACCTTATGAAAACATAATAGCAGAGTACAAACTGTTCTCTCTCTGCTTTAAGATACATTTGGGACTGTATCTGTCTGTCAACCCGGCTAAATTTAACCTAATTAAGTAACTGATATGTCTGCCTTTAAAATGAAATGTAATGCTTAATTTCACACACCAAACAGTTCTGTAGTTAAACTGGGACGTAACTAATCCCACTATGTGACTGTGATTATTAAATTTTTAACTTATTAATAATTGTTTAGATTGGAAATAATTTTCCCGTCTGAGGCAGTAAAGACAAAAAACCTTGGGTTTTTTCTTGCTTCCTCTTCAGTGCTTCATAGTCAACAGAACAATGATTAATTAAATCCCTGGACAGACGCAATGCAAACTAGGTGCATGAGTGGAGACCACAGATCGCTCACCTCAAACTGAATCCCTGTGCACTGTGGCAATGAACATACAAATTAAAAGAAAGAAAAAAAAAATACTGTACCTCAGGTCCTGTAGTGTTGTACAGCCTTGCTCTAAGGGTAACAGTAGATTAAATGCAAAAGGATCTCAGCATCACCACTACTGTAAAGGATCAACACTGAAGAAATTCCCAGTGACAGAAAAAAACCTCACAAAAATCATACCAGTGAGAAGACACTTCTGGTTCCCTGGCCAATATTTCTTAGCTCAGAGAAATTCTTAGCACAGTATCCAACCTCTACCTCTTTTCTACTGCGATCCTTCTGCACAATGGGTCAACTGAAAACAGATCAGCACGATGAACTTAGCTTTAGGACAGTAATCTTCCACCCATTCATAGAATTTTGCATATATATTCTAGGCTGAGAAGTTTAAAAAAAAAAATAGTAATCATACAACTCTCACCATTCTAACTGCTGAAGACTGAAAAAAAAAAAAAAAAAAAAAAAAAAAACCCTACATCATGAGTACTACACTAACTTAAGAATTCTGACCTTCCTTTAGTGAACTAAATTACTTTGAGAAAAACCCTTTAGTCTCTAGTGCAACTCTTTTTTTGTGGCACAAAATGGAATGAGATTTATAGATGTGTATTTGGGAGGTCCTCTTAATGGTTGTCATCAGGCAGGTTGAGACTGTCTCAGAGTGCAGTTGTAGTGGAGTATTTATATTACTAACAGAAGTAATGCGATATGCTTTATTCATCAAGTGGAACTCATGCAACTGGCCAAATCAGAGGCAATTTGTTAGGCTGGAACACTCAGTCAAGACCACCCACACAGCACAAGTGCAGGGAAAAGCTCCTCAGCCCCATCTCACATTTCTGGGATCCCAGAGTCTGATGACTTTGTGCTCCCAAACCATTGCTTCCCAGGGGCACACCTGGGAACACAGCACCTCTTCCCATTCTTACTGCAGCTTTCTTCTACCAAGCAGAGTCAAAGAAAGTCAGAGGGGAACTGCTAGGATCTGGCATACTCGATTATGCATCCTTATGGCTCTGACCACGGCAACTTTGCAATGTGCATCACATACCTTGCTCTCCAAAGACTGATATTAATCCCAGACTTGGATCATGGAGAAGAAGCTTTCTAGCCACCAAAAAGCAAACACTTATCTGATTCTCTCAACAATTAAGAAACAGATATGTATCTTTGAGTCACATACAAGGGGTTTGTACCCAATGGCTGTGGAACCAATTGGTGTTCTTTGATTTAGCACTAGGAAAAGTAACAAGGACAAAGACGCCCAGACCTGAAATAAGATCACAGAATGCCCTAGTGATCTAACTAACTAGCATGCAGCATGGAAATGTGTGTGAAAATTACCAAATCAGGCGGAGAGGCTTTTGTAAGTCACGTTAAAAGGCCTGGGGGAGAAGTGGGTATAGAGACACAGAAGGAACAATGGTTGGAGGTTAAGATCCAAGTACTAAAATAGTATCATGAAATAATGAAATATACTGCTGAAGAAATAAGTATATAGAAAGATGGAGAAACTGATTCCAAAATCAATTAAGTGCCTCAAAAGACAGTGAAAGAGATACTAAAGAATACTGAAAGTATTATACTAAAGTATAAGAGATACTTTTCTTCTTGCCATGCCTACATCAGTGAATTTATCAATAGCAAATAGAACTCAACCTCTCTCAAGAAAAGCCATTTCATTCTAAGGCAATTTCTGTCTATGACTTTGCTTTATATTATCTGAGAAACAAAGTCCAACATAGAGTATTCAAACAGAAAACCAAAACAGAAACCCACGTCATCCTGGATGTTGGCTCTATTCTATTTTGTTTTTCTGCTGCTCTCAATGGCAGTGTGTAGGTACTTCTTCAGTCAAAGGGGGTCAGCAGAACGGGCCAGAGCCCCAAAGGTCTCTGCAAGCACACGCTGGGAGGCTACCCAGAGGATTTCCCAAAGGATTAGCTAATGTTTTGGAGACTAACATATAAAAAAAAAAAAACAGAAGAGTCCCTGCTAAAGACAGTTGGATTAGATAAGATTCACACTGCATATTCTTACTTACACAGTTGTTACCCTTTAGCTTTTGTTTGTCCAAAGATATGCAGATACTCTGAATCCATACAGAGACATAACATTCAAAAAACATTTCACATCTATTAGTTGCTCACCAGAACGCAGCACCAGGTTCCCAGCAAAAACCTTACAGAAACTTTCAGAAATGTTTGTCACTGCAAGTGTTTCCTGAACTATCCAAAGTTTATTCAGTTCTGCTGACGTGAGGACAAACTGTGCTAGAAAAAAACTGCATATGGAGCCTTCATTCACGTGTACAGCTCAGGGCAGGGATGTGTCAAAATCCAAGACAGAGACTCAGAGAACACATGAAGGACAACTACACTTTGCACTACGAATCTATAAAGTCTTCGTATGTGGTTAATTAGTAATGCCAGCAATGCAGTGCGTTTGCTCTTTTCTGCCTTTCCCTTTGAGGAAAAAAAGGCTTGTAAATATCTTTTGCAGACCATTAAACCCCTGTGACCATATGCCCTATGGATCTATGAAAAATCCTGATGGAATTACCCAAACTGAAACAATTTCCCTATGAGGAAACTTGCAGCTTTTACACAGTAATAATGTGTTTATTTGTTTTTAAATACAGGCTTTTAGACGTATTTCCTACTTATTTTCCCAAGCACAATACACTGTGTTTATTTAGTATGTTTTTTTTCATTTTTTTCAAGATTTATCACCGAAAATAGCAAAGAACTATTCCTAGGACCTCATAATCAACCTTACTTCTAGCCCTATAAAGTCTGAGACTCCAGAAGCTCCTGTTTTTGTAAGGTTTTCTATGTGAACAAACATTATAGCAAATAGCAGTTTTAGATGCCTGGTGACAAGATTTTAGTGAAGCAATATACCTCAGAACCATCTAATGCATATGTTTACGTGGTTGTTTCCACATGTTAATGGCATAAGGGGCTCAGTCTTACTCATAACTGCTTTTTTTATTTGTTTTTCTCCAAAGGATAGTGGGAAATTGTCTCTTCTGAACTTATTAGTAACAACAATCAGATAATTATACAGCCAGTATGTTGCAGAAAACCTTAAGCAGATAACTTATCTCTAAATATTACTTTTCCGGTCAGTTTTAAGATGTTACCTCTTCTAGAACTTGAAGCACTTCTATCACATTCTAACAAATGAAATTTAGAAGTTTTAGAAGCTTCTTAAGATTACACCAATCCTACAATTTTTTTTAATGTGAATTAGCAAGAAAAGTTCAATTAATAAACCTTCCCCAACATTTATAGTTTATAGAAATGTAAATGAGCTTTCTAGTACACAATATAAAAACATCACCACAACTGATCAAGTTTAAAGGAGAGTTTTGGGTTTTTTTAAATAAAAAAAAAAAAAAAAGGAAGAAAGGTTAAAGATCTTTCCCTTTCTGATGTTTCCAACTATGAGCCATCTTCTAGTCTGAATGAAAGTAAAGACTCCTATGAAGGCTAAAGCTACCACAAAACAGGTAAACATATATTGTGACATTAAGAAAAACCCTTGTTTCTCATCAGTGCTTTCGCATGCATATTATAATCCAGCAAAACAATTCAGAGCTTTAGATACACGACATGTGGAGCAATGCCAGCTATAAAACAAACTGAAGGGCTCACTTTTGAAATTTTCTCAATCTGGTATCCTCCTGCCATGATGAAGGTTGTTGTCACATTGTATCCAATTTGTTTTCCATGTCCATTTGGCCACCAAGCTTCTACTGTAGAGTTCTTGAACATGCGAGAGGAAAAAGCCAGAAGGTTTTTATGAATAAAGACATAGCACACACCTGGGGGCTCAGCTGCCTTTGAGAGACCTGATGAGTTTATGTGCCTCAGCTGAGCCAAGGTAAGTGGGCTTGCTCCAGCTGAGGCACTGAGGTGAAAAGTGGTCAAAGTGTGATTGATCTCTCATTTGTGTCTCAGCTACTACTTCACTTTGAGTCCACAACCGGCCATCAGCATGTATATGCGTGCATGTGTGTGTATAGACAGAGAGGATGGCTGACAGAACATTTCTCCAAAACTCTAATATCTGAGTCTCAGAAGCAGACACTGCTTATTAGCCTCTATCATACCCCTCATCTAATTGTCCTCTTTACCTATTGTATGCAAAATCAGATTTACAGGGGTGACATTTTTCAGTTGTGACCTCGGTAGTATGTGGGCAGACTGTTTCAAATAAGAGGTTTCATTCACTCATTTCACTGCTTTCTGCTTTTTATCTGTGCTTCCTAATAATTTCAATAGTACTCCAAGATTTTCACAAACATAAAAGAGCTACCTTTAAGATTTAATTTTCTCATTTTTCTAGACAGAGAGTAATATTTATATAAATAATTTCCTACACTTACATGCATTTTCATTCCAATAGCCTACTTCTGCTGCTCAGTCCTATTGCCAACATTTGCCAGCAAATATTTCCACAACACAAAAATTGTGGAAAGAAAGCAATAACGCGTGCAATCAAACAATGCAGGGATCAGCACTGAATAGAGTCATGAAAGGAGTGCCTCAATCTTTCTGTATAAAGGGAGACCAGAGAGCAGCCCAACAATATGTTTTGCTGTAGCCACACTTGGACATAATAATTAACATATTTAGAAATATTTCAGCTTCCTTGGAGTTATCATAACTGCTTGTGCTGAAGTGCTGATCTCTGAATTGCATGGATACAGATGGCAGCACAGAATCATCATGTGCCCCAACAGCAAGGGAGCATTTGCAGCCACCTAGGACAGCTGGAGTGCTTCATTGGCCAATAATGATGTCATCCTCACCATTAGCTGATAAGCAAAATACTGTCACATTAGCAACACAGCACTTTGTGTGGGGATTTCTATATAAGCATCTCAGCTTATATGCACCACTCAAGTACCTACCGACTTTCTAACATAATTTGCAACAAGCTCTCAACTAAAAACAAATTTCTGGTGAGGTCTCACTATTTAACAAGCACCTCAGAAGACTGTCGTATGGAGCAAGGGCTCCTTTATGCTCGTCAATATGTTAGAACACATTGCAGGGCTTCTCATAAAATCAGCTGCCATGAGTTCATGCAGCAAAGCCCTCCGTGTACAAAGAATAACAACACACTGTTGCTTCTGCTCTGAAGGAAATGCTTCCTCACAAGCTCACAGTTATACCCCACTAACAGATTTCTTCTGAAGTTGGGGGTGGGGTGATTAAATCAATCACTTTTGAAGCTTCACATTGTCATGCTTGCACAGTGTAATCCCTGAAAAGGCTAAGAAGAGACTAATGATTGCTTAAAATTCATCCAGGTATTTGTAATTACTCACACAACTTGCACATCTGATGATAAAAGTAATAAAAATCGTATGTTTACATGCTTTTCTGCTTTACGTCAAAATAAAACAAAGCACATCATCAGGCAAATCACTGAACATGCATACTGAGGCACAAATGTCCTGTTCATTTTTAACATGCTTTTTCTCCACTGAAGCAACTGACAAGGTAACTTAGGGATATGCACATAAGACATTCAAACTGGGGAAACAAATGCAGTTACATAGCAAGAGAGAAAATTTTTGGTAAAGGCCAGCATAACATCCAACAACTGTCACAAACGTTAAGATGTTACTAAGTGCCAGGGCTATCTGAAGCCCCAGCCTGCTTGCCCACAAACTTGGCTGTGCCCTACGGCAGCAAAGCAGACAACAGGTCCTGCTTGGCTCCAAGGGACAGCAATATCACAGGCAGCTGGCACTGCCTTAATCTTAATTACATCTATGTCATAAAACTCAACACAGTTTCTAAAAAACCACAAGAACTCAAGAAGGGAAATAATGCTGGTGATTTAAGCCTGCCATTGGATTGTTTCCCAAAACTCTCTGAAGGTGAGCCCATCCTTTTGTCTTCTATCTCTGGGGTGTATAACAAACAGTAGAGTTCCCTCTTCATTAGAGCTTTCTCTAACCTCCAAAATTCCTTCTAGCCCTTGCCTATCCAAAGCCAATATAAGGAATTACTACACAAAACTTCCACCAACACTACTGCCAGTCAAGTTCTTCACATGGTTCTCTTGCTTTTATTTACATGAAAGAATATTTACTGAGAGGTTTGAGGAATGTTTCCTCTCTTTCCTTTGCATTATATTCCAGTCCCAATCAACCAGATAAACAATGGCATGAAAGACAAGACACCTACTGCCAGAAGAGTTAAGTGAAATATGGCACACAAAATTTATGGCCATGAGGACATGATCTTTTTGTTTTGTTCTGTAATAAGGGAAAGGCTTCAGCATCTTTTTTGATGTTGTGCTACACAGATTAAAAAAAAAAACAAAAACAGCTTTTAGTGAGGGAAATAACTTTTTTTCCTATCCTGTAAGGGCTACAGAACTTGTCAAAATCAGGAGCAAAGAAAGAAAGAAGAGGGCGAAACTGATATGGAAGCAGAAAGACCCATTGAAAACCAAGTGCTACAATACAGTTTGCATTTGGCTAGAGCTCTCATGCACAGCTCCTTACCTTGCTGATGTTTACAAGCAGCACAATACTGCCTTCACCAGGTTGCAGCTTCACACTGTATGTTTGCTGTGTTTGCAGTTTGGGAATGTTCACAGTTGCAAGACCTGCAATTGGCTTGGAGCCGACTACATTAAAGATGGACTCAATTTCGAGACTCCACTGCTGAGCTCTACTCACTTAGTAAAGGGGAAGAAGAAATGGGAATACAGGAACTGAGTGTATGTATCTATTAGTTAACATGATCTCTCATCATACAAACAATTTAAATAGCTCGGATTAAATTTAACAATTTTCAGGTAGTGTTTGAGCCAGACCTACAAGGTTAATCTTACTTAGTGCATTTGATATTAGATTAGATTTTCTGACTTAGAATGGAACTATGTAATGTGATTTATATTTTATAATGCTTTTCATTCCAAAGCTATCCAGGGCTTTTTCAGAGTTTTGTACAGAAGTCAGAGAATATTACACCAACCACTTTATCATTAGGAAAATGTTTCTTTGTTCTACCTACTCCCTCAGACATTATATTTGCTTTTAGTCAGCACTCATACGAACATGGTACTCTTTAGGAAAGATCGTAATCACAAGGAAGTACAATCACTTTTGTCTATGAAACAAAACCAGTATTAACAGAAACTGACCCAATTTACCCCAGAGTCACTAACCAAAATGAATGGAGTTATGCTGGGAATGAATAGGGCCCACTGTGTCTAGACTTGATGGGCTCTATCATTATATCCTTCTGCTCTTAAAGTTTGGTGGAGAAAGTAAGTCAACAACTTGCCCAAGACCTCTCCCCACCGCTACCTGAGCAAGCCATCTCCTTTACAAAACGACTTATCAAACAAAGCAAGCCAGGGTCAAGGTTACTCAAGTCTAATGTTTTAATTTCTCACTTATCCCAGCAATTATATTATCTATGTACAGGCACATCCTGGCTACTGCTATATTCATATATAACAGATGAATGTCTATAAAGCAGAAAACAAGGAAAACTAAAACTGAGACACACTTTGTATCCATAAGCTGCTCATCACATATTTCACATATTCACACATTCTAGCTCTCCTTCCAGGGAAAAAGAGCTTCCTCCAAAACCAAACAACTACATTTGGCCTTGCTGTGACTTTTACTGCATTTTTTAGAACTACAAGCAGTGAATGGGTTTGCAAGTTTGTATTGCATCCAGCGTTACCCAAGGAAGATGAATTTTCAGAAATGTTGGAGGGTTTAAAAGATAAACCCATGCAAACTACCAGAAAGGTTGGTAGTTACAGAGCATCTTCCCTTCCATCCAAGAGAATAAAGAAATTCCAGCCTACCCATTTACTGCTGAAATGCGGAATCTAGGCACAGAAATCAAGAACAGTGAATCTTTTACAGACTCAGTGGTCAAAAGGCAGTGACACCAGATCTGTTGAGCAATGTAAGCACATAGCCAGTTTAAATTCAAGTTGTTTATTTATTCTTTATTTTTCAAATGTTATTACGTATGGATACTCATATGCTGTGGCTCTGGTATCAAAATACTCTCCGTGGAATGAAAGAGGTTTGCTCTCTAAGCTACTCAGATAGTAACACTGCCTACCAGAAGGTGGAGTTGTGGGAATGTGGGAGGGACCAGAAAAGATTATTACTGTAATTAAGTTCTAGAGAGCACAGAGCCAGTGCTGGGGCTTTCCATGGAAATTCCAGTCACGCTAATTCTAACTAAGATCTGCAGCTATTTCAGAAAGCTTTAAAAACATTCAGGGAGTGACGTCTTCCTCTTTTATTCCTACACAAAAACTCTGTTCCCAAGGGCTGAAATTCAACCCAGTGCAGAGAACTCACGTGCTAGCCTTTACTCCACTGAAGACTGGGCTCAACAGGCAGTGAAAATGTGCAGGTGGTTTCCAATGGGCTACATTACCTTTTGCAGAAAGTTCTGACAGAAAATTAACTACTTTGCTCAGCTGCAATAATCTTCAAGACAAAGGAGAGGAAAATCAAAAAACACATCCAGGGAAGAAACCGGTTGGGTAAGTTAGATAGCAAGAATGCAGAAGGTTGTCCTCTCAAATTGCAGCCTTAACAAATTACCACAGTATAAGAACACTGCTCTTCTGCCTCAAGCTTCATATTGTGCCCTGAAAATTCAGTGCTCCTGAAATTCTGCTTGCTCTGCATTTGCGTTCCCAACACTGAATTAAATTTCCATAGTAGCTTTGTCTTTGTTTCAAATGGAGGTGCAACAGAAGTGAGACTCATTCATTGGGAGTAAAAATACATGCCAACAAAATAATTTTTCTGAAACAGGTGAACTGGGACTAACCTCAGTTACACTATATAGTATTTCTTAAGTTATTCTGTGATCTTCAGGCATAAAAAGATTCTAAATTCTAACATTTTAATCAGTACTGTTTGTACTAAGTGCTGGTTCAAGACCTAAAAGTGTGTGCTGTGGTAAGCACAACAAAGTGACAATAAAGCCACAGAACCTTTTTCTAAATGAACAGTTAATCTGGCTTAACAATAAAGTGGTTTGTTTTCCAGAGGTGAAAAAATAATAAAAGGTAGTAACGTGACTTACCAAAGAAAGGAGTTAAAGAAAAGTAAATCAAATGATAATGGTTATAGGCCTCAATCCTCACATCTTTCCAGATTCCTTGAGTGGGAAAAGAAGGGCCCCAGTCCCAACTAAATGAACACTGCTCCTGGAATACAAAATAATTACACTATAATTGTCTATTTTTCACACAGAAACTGATGCTGAAGCAGAAATGAGAAGTATTTGTTATCTAGAAATGAAATATTATCATGTAGTGAAAGAATTTTTCCAATTTTCTTCAATTTAGAATAGCCTACAGTATCTTTCCTTTTACTCAGAACTCTGTTGCTACTACCTGTATTATATAAAAATACAACTTTGTATTAAATTTCCACATATGTTAAAGTTTAGTATTAGTAAAAGAGTAAAACACTTCTCCCAACAACTAAAAATAAAATGAAATGTTAAGATGGAAAAAAATGAAGCCAGAAAGTTACTTTCAGTTCTGCTCTGAATTGTCTTAGTTTTAAGGTCAATATTTAATTTCATAACTAAAAGACAAAGTAAGCAGAAAGCAAATCATTACCAAGAGAAGCTCTGGAAGAGAATGATTAAACATCATGGGCATATCTAAACTATTTTAACCTCTGTTTTTCACGGTAACACCATAAATTAGTACAAGGAAAGAGGTGTGCATGTCTGGTTATTTGTGCAGTTCAGTTCTGTTCACTGTTGTTTTCCCCTTTTTTGTAGTTCCTTCATACAAAAACAAAGGGAACAAAAACACGGTTGAGGAATATCCTAGTTTTGATTCTAAGAGAATAACCATCTGAATTATAAAATGCTTGCTGGGCACAGAAGTGCTTTCCATTTAGCTGTTTTTCAAATGCAGTGAGATCTCTACTTAACAAACCCCTTGAAGACATCTATTCAGCTGTCCTCCAAGCTTCGCAAGCCCCAGCCCTCAAAGCAAATACAATAGATCTCCTTAAAGTCTTGTAGAGTGACCTATAGTTCTAAATTTAGAGACTAATAACTTGCAGCCGAGGCATACTAATTTTGGCAAACCACATCGCACAAGTCTGGCCTATCCCCTGCACTGCTGGAGTCAGTCTGCCTGCCTATCAGGTTGCAAAACAGCCTTCCAGGAAGCGAGCACTGCACCCATTTCAAGTGTGAAAACAGGGACAGTGCATTCTTAGAAAACAAATCAGATTGAAAGCAATTTTCCCTTTACACAACATAAGCAAATGAATCACTGATGGACGGTCAGGTTTCACTAATAATACAGCAGAGAATATCAGAAATAATGTGGTAAGAACAATATACTCATATCACTAAAAACTGTTTACTAGAGAAAGAGTTGCGTTTCACCACAGATTGGTGTTAAGATTTAGATACATTTACTGCACTTAATGCTGAACCTCGAGCATGCACTCAGTTCTCCATTACTACAAGATGATAAGCAGCCAGCTTCATTTAGCTACGTTCTAGTGTGTTTGTTCCCTTTTAAATGGGACACAGTTACTGCTTTTACCACATACTCGAAACTAAAAATGTTTCAAATGTTTCTGGAAATGTCTGTAGCAGTTTCCAAGAACAGTCAAGCTCCTCCTTTGAGAAAACGAATGAAAGTACTTTTGTGCAAATTTTGAAGTATAGTTCAGTAAAGTACAAAATAATTCCTGGCCATTTTTGTTCTATAAATAAGATTACAGCTGCTCAAGTGCCTTCTTCCTTTCAAGCTCCTCCCTGAACTGATTTCTAAGAAACATAGTGGAGATAGCATCAACTTTCTGAAATGCAATAAAAATAAAAGTAGCAACAAGTAGTGATACAGACAGCATCTTAATACTGATGTATGTATGCACAACATGAAATTCAACTTTCCATTAATAAATATAAAGCAAATTATACCCATGTTTAGATTAACAGGATTCTCCTTGCTTTTTGAGAGGCTTCTGCAAGACCTTGTTAAAAAAGTTTAAAACTCCTTAAAAAAGAAAGGCATTTAAGAGGAGACAAATATGCAATAAATAAATAAAAGCAATTCCAAAGTAATGCCTTCTATTTTATTACACTGGCCCATGATGGCAGAGGGGGATGTTGGTGGTACGGCAGTAGTGGTTGAACCTTTCCATTGTTACTGTTACATTTTGCTGCTGTGTGACAGATGGCAGCTGAGGGGCAGACTGACAACGCAGCACTTGACATAGAAGTGCATACAAAGCAAAAATGTGCAACTCAATTCCTGCATGCTGAAAAAAATCGCACCCATTGACATTCATCGACATTTGCTGAACATTTATGGAGACCAAACAGTGGATGTGAGCATAGTGAGGCAATGGGTGATGCCTTTCAGCAGTGATGATGGTGAAGTGAAAGACAAGCTACGATCCAGACGGTCAGACAGATTCTTATGAGCATGGCATGCAGACTTTTGTTCATCACTGGCAAAAATGCATAGCTTATGGTGGTTGAAAAAGAGTATTTGTAGCTGAGAGTTTGCTCTATTAGATGGTGTTTCTATGCTCTTTGCATGTGTTGTGCTTTTCACGAAAATAAATAGGTAGCATTATTTTTTGAGTGACCTACAGAAGTTCACCTGGCCACCCTCTCTCCCTGGCTTCTGCAAAGCTGTCACAAATAAATGAGATGCTATACAAATTATAGAGAACAGCAATGAAGTCAGAGTTTCTGACTTTTATTCTTTGTATATTATTGTTGGTTTCACTGAATACCTACCTAAAATTCACAAGGTAATAAGATGCAAATAGGTCCTCTATTAGATAACACTTTTCAGGACAGAACTGCCCAGTATAAATTGTAAGAACATGAGCAAATAGCAAACACTCATAAAGCTGCTTGGCTGAAATGTTTACAGCCTTGGCTATATAAACTGGTATTTGTAACAGGGAATAGTGTCAGTATATCTTGCTAAATCCACCCAGTGGATTGAAATGTAATGATTACACATTTTTCAGTGCTACTCTGCTCTCTTAGCAGCCAGTCTCCTTGCTGACTCCTCCATAAAAAAAAATAAAAAGCCTTTTAAAAACTCTTACCAAGTAAGTGTGCTTAGCCTGGCCTTCATACACCTCCTGTATTACCTGCATGCTTGGTTACAGGCTTCTTAGGGATGCAGCAGAAAGAAATTACAATGAAAAATACATCCTATTAATAAAATGACATTGAAGGTTTCGGAATGCATCTGTAAGGATAGCAAATAGCACATTTCTCTCCTCATGCCTGAAGCCAAAGACAGAGAGTTCTTTACCTACCTTTCTGATGAAATTAGCATGGCACTCGCCTTTCTGCACAGGTGGAGGGCACGCTGGGGGGACGCTGTATGCTTTGTGACATCTGCTCTGCTCTGCAGCATATGAAATGGCTGATATGAAATGGACTTGAATAAAATTGACCTCCTTGATCATGCTGGTAATATCAAAGCTCTAGGTTAAGAGAACAAAGCAAAATCATTACAGCACTGACATTATTTATGAGACTTATAATCACTGTCACATTGGGGTTTTAATACCATATGGATATTATTCAAAAGCATTTGATCTACAGCTTCAGCAGGCTCTCGGTTTTGAAGAAAAGAAAGGTTATTCCTTATTGAAAAAACAAAATGCACAGTAGAATTCTAGATACAAAAACCTGTCTGGACAAACTGCTTTGCCCATGCTGAGTCCTCGCTGCAGGCTTCAGCAGTATGATTGCACACTGAACTGCTTGAAGAATGAGGACGGCTAGAGAATTTTTCCCCTCCTGCCTCTCTCAGAACTCATCTGCATTTTTTTAGAAAGGCACTTTGTTCCAAATCAGAGGGCTGCTCTATACACTAACTCACACTGTGCTGCCAACTTCTCTATCACAAGCCGCTGAGCTGACTTTTGCATGAATGCCGCAAACTTGTATTTTACACCACATCCCCTCCCATCCATAACACTTACAGACACTCATCCCACATTAGCACCTCACAAAGAATTTGGGGGCTTCTTCATTGGCTCACAAAGGCCTCTTCAGTGTGGCTGGATAGAGGGGTAAACATTCAGTTTCAGAATTGTTCTGTGCTTTTAATAACTAACACTCATTTCTTCTAAATAGTGTTCATTGTAACAAACCAAATCTTAGTTATTTCTTCCATTTGTGAACAGCCCAGCCAGCACCACTCACTTCACTTTTATAGCATACAGCACTACCCACACAGAGCCTTCATAGAGACCTTCCTGAAGACAGTTATCATGTGCAAAAATGTGAACAAAGCAGAAACGCAGGTCAGAGCCATCCTAGACTCAATCTGATACAGTTAACTCTGGTTATACACCGAAGGCCATTTCATGAACTGTAACAATCTGATACAGAATGAAGTCCCAGAAATAAGAGCAAACTAATATCACATTCCAGTACTACACAGCCTGCTACTAGCAGTCCTTTAAATACTCTCCAAATATTGCATGATTTCTTCAGAGCCATATGAAAACTCTCATTTCACAGATGGCAACACTAAGTCACAGAGAAGCTGAGTGATTTGTCCCAGGTCACAAAGACTCAGGTGGCAGAATCTAGCTCTCATGTCTCAGTTCAGTACCCGCAATAAAACCTGCCAGAATGGTAAATGCAGAGATATGAAGATACCAGTTTTCCATTTTAACTAAATGACTCCACTAACAATTTTCTTTGTTTTTGATTCCCTCAAGAGAAAGGCAAGGATCAAATGAGGATCTATTTATGCTACTACTCGGGAACCGTTTTACACTTTAAAGCTATAAAATTAGTTTGGATGCTTTTGCCACTCTCCAGATCATTCTATGATGATCTTCATGCCCCTGTGGGCTGAGCTGGAAGATGTAGCAATGTCATCAAAAGCCCAATACTAAATATCAAAACTCTGTATAATGGAAAGTAATGGAAACCCTTATAAAAGTTTTGTACCATGTGTATTTTTAATTTCAGTATTCAAAAGTGATCCATTCTAATAGCAACTAGTAAGCAGATTTACAGCTAATAAAAAAGACTTAAGCTTAAATTTTCTTAGAGCTGTGACAGAATCCAAGAAGCAAGATTTGCATTATTAGCTAAACCGACCCTCTTGTGTGGGTCCACTTGTTTTGAGCAAGACATAGTTACATCTAGATCTGATCATGCTGCTACTGAAAAGGCAAGCACGCTTCTCTTCCCAGCAGTTATCTGATTATATGTGCAGTCCTCAGGTCAACACTTCATGGCTCTGAGCACCTATTTGCATGCATACTTAAAGCACTGAAGGTTTTCAGCATAGAATGGCTTTAAATGAGAAATGAGGCACTTCCAGAACTAAATGCATTACTTACGTATCTGTTGAACATGTTGTTTGTTCTCCCAAGAGTGACATTGTTGAGCAGGATGTGTGCTACTGTATCTACTCCCTCAAAAACCAGGTTCACTTTCTGCCACTTTCTACAGAAATCAACATACACTTAAAACACTGTTAGAATACCTACAGTTAACAATGGTCAGAAAACAGATAATGTAAACATGTATGCCTCAGTTATTATTAGCAACAGCTATATCAATCACATCCAAAAATGTTTGACTTAGTGAGGCTACATTATATCTCTAAATAATCAGATGAAGATGACAGCTGAAGTGGCTCAGAAGTCTGCAACACCGCAAGTTCACATACCCATGAAATACCAGATTGGCTAGCTTCCAATCAGCTGAAGTATTATTCTTCCACAGTCGGCAGCACCTAAGTAATTTTTAACAATGAAGATAAAAATGGGAAAAAGCAACCTCTGCAGTGTCCTTTGGCAACAGCTGTGCAGCTGTACACATTGCATAATTTGTCTCATTAGATACAAAAGTATTAACCAGATTTTGAGCCGATGGATTAACCAGAAATTCTGCATGAAGGATGTCACAAAACTATTTTAGACACATCCTTATTGCATACCTGACATCAAAAGGAGTTTTGAATGTCTTGCTGTAAGTCCAGTTATCCAGTGAGATCCACCTGTACATCACATCATTAAATCTATTGTATGGATCCTAAAAACAGATCAACAAAAAGAAAAGTACAAGATTTACTTAGTTACAGTGTTCCTACATGAAATGTGTGATAATATCATTAGAAGAGCACTTCTCAGGCAGTCTGCAAATGTGAAATCCACCTATTTTAGTTCTAATATTCTTACTTACCCTTGAAATAATAATTAAAAGCAAAGCTTTGGTAACATTTGGCTGTAACTATATAGGTCAAATCCTATTTGTTACAATCATTTATACTGAAAATAGAGAGTGCAGAATTTGTCTTCATTTAAGAAATGCCAGGGATGAAATTAAAAAAAAAAAAAATCAAGTCAGCTTGTGACTTAATAAGGGGAACAGAAAGATAATTATCCCTATAATGATATAAAAAAGCAAGACTAACAGAACTTCAAGGAAGCAAAGAAACAGCACCTTAGGCATCTACAGATAGCCGTGAACAAACCTCTACAGTTTAAAATAATAGCAAATACTACAGCTGTTTTGTGTCAACAAGCACTCTGAAGCCTAAATAAAATTGTTTTCTTGGGAAGAAAGGAAGAAAAGAAAAAAAAAAAAGAGAGAGAGAGAAAGAGAGAAAGAAAAACAACAGAAACAGTGGAGTTGGGTTTGATGTCTCAAATTAAATGGCTACTTTTCTGAGAATAATGCCGCATATATACCACGGGTGTTCTTTACCCTTCAGTCACACTACTCAGTAGGAACAAAGGCACAGCTGGCGTAAGCTACGTGCTTGCCCTCTTTGGCTTCATGCTGTGTTATTACCTCCTCGTGGGTCACAGCGTTCCTCACCTAGGCTGAAGGAATCAATTACGCAGAGCTGACAACCCACACCTCGCACCTCATACAGAGCAGCAGAAAGGCACTGTGTTACATCCATGTCAGGCTGCTCACAGTGTAGGTATCTCCGTCGCTGACTGACAGCTCGGCTCAATCCTGCTCTGCAGCCACACAGCCCAATTGCTTTTCCAAAACAACCACCAATCTCTTCCGGACTCCATGATTCTAACCCAGCCAGAAAGGAAGAGCCTTCCAGATTTTAATCCCTCTGATAAATGTTGCTGTATATCTCACGTTCATTTTGAAACTAATAGGGTCGTGCTCTGTAATGTAGACACAAACCTATTTAAATAACAGAGCAAAACTTAGGGGTTTAAGTGACTCTCCTCAGCAGCATAATCTTTCCTCAAGTCCCACAGCAATATAAACATCACCCCTTGAGCCCATACAGAGGAAAAGTAGTAGCCTTGCCTCACTGCTGCATTCCATCAACCAAATTTCTTACCACAAAGGGAATAAGAGTCACAAAGGAAAGGTATTGTCACCTTCACAACACTTTGACCTTAGTTCTGGTGATACTCTGTATTCTCCAAAAGCTACGTCATCATGAGCTTAGCAGAACAAATAAGAATTTTAAAATATCCATACCATCATTTTGATACATAAAATGTTTAGCAAGTACATCTCAGGTTTTAATATTGGCTGCATATTACAGTGCAAAGTTCAGACTAATAAAAGAAACTCTGGTAAGGTTACTACATTCAGAGAACCAAAGGCAACCTGCAAATGTAACAGACTATAAAAATGAATGCTGTGTCCTTAAAAATACTTATTTTTAACATTTGTCTTGCTTTAACATTATATATATTTCATCTTAGGCTAAATTTTGGAAAATGCAGGTGTTAAATTTCAATCACTGACATTTGTATATGTGAAATATTTAACAAAAGACATGAGAGGCAAGTTGGAAAGGCACTACCAACAGCAGAACATAAAGCCAAACGCTGGTCAGTGGCCAAGCAACATCAGTGTCTCACTTGAAGACCAAGACCTTGCATTAAAAAAAAAGAAAAGAAAAGAAAAGAAAAAAAGCTAGAAAAGCACAGATGTTAGAGATATTAGAAAAGAAATGCCTGGAAGAACTGACATCTGGAGAACAAATCCATCTAGCAGATGAGAGAAATGTAGGAATGTTTCATCAGTGACAGAAAAGACATCATCCGATGGGCTCCTACAGAAGTGTACAAACAGCACTGCTTGTTCAAACCCACTCTGAGTTCTACAGGTCCTTTTCTGGAGGGAGATTGATTCTGTATCAGTCTGAAGTCTTCGGACTTCATGTGTTGACTGCCATAATGCATGTCATACAAGGTGCTAATGAACACTCTAACTCCTACCATTTTCCTTCAGGCCTGTGATATCCAGCCCCCAAATGGGAAGGTCATAGATCTGTATACCTTCACCTACAACTTACTGATACTGCTGCTTTACAACTGGAAAAACAGCATATCATACAGAAAAGCCACTTAATGCTAACACTAGTTAGTCATTTTAAAGCAAGACAAATATTGCTTGTAGGTTCAGCCATGTGGTGATGTTCAAGTGGTGCTTTCCAGGCAATTCTAAAGCTTCAGAGAAAATGCATGACCACAACAAAGTCCTGTAAGAAAGGAAAATGACTTCTCCAATAACTCATGAGATTACTGATGGTTTCATTACTAAATGCAGCTGCTTTCAAGTGCTGGAAGATGTATCTACAGAACTCAAACAGTTGGGATTCTACAGAACTCAAACAGCTGAAATCCCACATTAAATCAGCTCACATCAAAATTGAAGGTTCCTTTTAGAAAACTGGATTTAAAAAAAAAAAAAAAGAAGACAAATGTAAGAATCACTGGGAAAACCTGAAGAATGCTACAAAACAGACTGCACATGAATGTAATATACTTCACATTCATTCATTAGCTCAACACGTTTCTGGAAGCAAGCCATAATGGGGTGGAAACAACTACAGCTATTTTTAGTGCCATTATAACATGACTGCCTTTCATTTTCCTGTTCCCTGCAATTCTGGGGAAAAATCTGAACTACTCATACTCCCCACCTGATTGCTCTCTGCTCCAAGTTTCAGTGCTGTATGCAAGAAGCAAACAGCCTGCCAGGATGAAGCCCTGCTAAAGAGCATTAAATGGAAGCCGTCTCCAATTTAGGTAGCGGGACATTGAAGGGATCAGCAGTACAAAACTGCCAAGCGTTTTGTGTCAGCTCCTCCTTGCAATGATTTTAAGAGGATAGTTAAAGGCTACACTCATAGGAGCTAAGCACCTCTCTTGTTCAGCAGGAGACGGATGAGACATGACCACGCCTTAAGTGAGGCTCAGAGCCCAGGCAAGCACTGCCAGGCATGTAGTGGCCCCCACAGACCCAGTTCCAGCGCACCGTGCAGCCAGAGATCGAGGGGAGCACAGCAGAATACTGAAAGCCACATCCATCAGCTGCATTCAGGCAGATCAGCTTGTAAGAAAGGGAAATGTAATAAAGAGAACAAAAAACAGATTCTTCTCCTTTTGTCTGCTTTTGTTATTACCTAATTTGAAACCAACTTGCATGCTCCCCTGCTGACATTTTAGAATGTACATCATTAAGAAAATCCAGCTGACGATTACCAAAATGAAACCTTCAAGAAATGCTTCACTATTTACAGCTTAATGTTTTGCTGTTGCCAACTTCAAACTCAAACTGTTACAACATTAACCTCTATCCATGCACTCTTCCATACCACAAGCTACAGAGATTGCAGCACGCCTAGTTCCACTTATTTAGTTTGAAGTGAAGCAGAACCTAGCAGCAGTGATGAATGGATCAGATTCTTGGAACATGGGTTTTGGAAGCTCACCCAGAAGTGATCCATTTTTAATACTCGCTCCAACAAAGCAGTTGACAGAATGTCATCTTATGGTCAAGATGTTTTACAGCTGAACACTGAGCCAAATACTGTGGCAGAATACATCTGGAAGACTAATATTAGGATAACTGACAAGATGCTAATACTCACTGCTTAATATTCTCTAAACGCTCTGCTGTATTTAAAAGGCTGCTATAACTTTTATCTACTCTAACTTCATAAGTGTCCAAAAGAGAACAGCTACTGAAATGTGACTGCCCTTTAATACTCATCCTAGGCTTCACCAAGGCCTTTGGATGCTTTCACATATGTTTATACAAGTCAACAGAACACAAATGTTTCAGCAGAAAATGATCTATTTATATTAACAAGCTACTTCATTGATGACTGCCATTTAATCTGCTAGAACCATATGATAACCAACACAATCGTTATCTGACTTGCACTGAAAAATCTGAGCTATGAAAAAGTGCCAGTAAACACAGAACAAGTTTCTTCATACAAATGCACAACAAACTACAAAAATATGCACTGCTTTACAGAACTATCACTTGAGATACGTAAGCCGCTCATATATTTTAATACCCAAACAGAACCAAGACTGCTGTAACCCAGTGTCAAGTGATGCCTTCATTGTACAACAGGGCAGAACCCACAGTGATATCCAGCCCTGTGTTAGCATCGCTGTTACAGCCCCCTGCAGCAGCTCTTTACAAGTCAAAGCAATGACTAATAAAACAAAATACCCTTTCTGTATGAATGGAAATGGCTTGCAGATGAGAAAATCCAGCTACAATAGCCATATTCACCACAAGTGAAATTTTACTGGTGTCCATGTCAGCAGAAACGGCATCATGCAATACTGGGCCAGTACATGCTAGATAACTGCTGTTTCTGGTGCAAAGATATAACACAGTTTAGCTCCTTAGAGATTGTGTTTACCAGAATGTTGCCTGAAAAAAAAACACAAGGCTGACAGTGTAGTTAAAAACATCTTCAGATGAGATGGCTTCTACAAATCTTTTTCCAGAGATACAGGGATAGGAACAGATTTGCTGAAGTTTGTAAATTGTCTGCACTTACATTCCAGCTTTGCAGTGACTTTATTCAAGAGACTTGTTACCCTTGTTTATGTGCATTCGTCCCATGTTTTTTAAATTTTACACATAAACTGTAATAATGGCTACTGATTTGTAATGAAATTTAATTAAAAACCAAACTGCCAAACAAATATCCTTATGCCACCTCCTTTCCTTAGAGCTTTCATTGCAGTTAATTCAGCACTTGAACCATGCTGCTTGAATACAGGAAAAGCAATACTTTAGTAGGAAACATGGAAGCATCTTCCCCACGAGCATTTTTCCAAGATGTATATTTGTTGCATTCAAGAAGATGGGCTCATCCAATGTATATTTGGGAAGTCAAAGAGTAGCAACATCTCTAGAAGGAATTCTAAGAGGATCCAGTAGCAAGCCCTCAGTGTCAGAGATTTCTTTCTATTCTAATGTATAGCCTGCATGGCAGATTAAAGTAAAGCTAAGTGCATGAAGACAGCTAGAGCATGCCTGGGAAAAACACTTTGTTCATCAACCTAAATTTAAAATGAACTGCACAGTGACAAATAAGTTACTTGCAGCCTATTCTTGAAATCCAAGCCTCATCTGTAGGCTGAATTCAGTAGTTTATTCTTGCTGCCCCTCTTTCCCTCATTTTGAGGTACTCGCTAAGTTATGTTGCTGGAACAGACCCTCTCAAGACTCAATTCAGATTTCCAGGGTGAGTGCTAACCCATGAAAAATTAACATGGATAAAGAGGCAAAGGACATGGTGCTTTTTGCCATTTGCAAATCGCACTGGAAAACAGCAAAAAGGTTTCACTGGGTCTCTGAACGTATGGGTCTTGCTATGCAGAACAACTCACCAGCTCTGCTCTGTTTGCTAGTACAGCTTTTCAGGCCAACCTTCACTTTGATTACAAGTAGACAGCTTTGGGATTTCTGGCCTGTAGGATGAATTTAAGTCCTTCACTCCACAGCAAAGAGCAAAAGGAAGAAGACACATATCACTAAAGCTTTTGTATTTAGGCAATTACAATAAAACTCCTAATTCTAAATCTGATACAACCCCAAACCAGTCTGATTTCCAGAGATAATAATCACTGATGAAACGCAGGCTCTAAAATTCAGGCTGTACATATACTCCTCTATAAATACAAATTTAAGGGTATGATTTTAGGCAACTGCATTTAAAATGTTTGGCCATAAATATTTTCACCACAGCAAAGAAACCTCAGGACAAGCAGCTGAGCTGCACTTTGCAAAATGAAGGCAGGAGTTGCCATAAAGAATGACCTCACCGACTCCTCCAAGCAGAGCAGATTTGTTGCTCTTCAGAGCACTGCATCTACTGAGGCAGGGAATGACTACATTTCACACCACTAGTGGCAGCTTCTGAAATCTGCTAATGTTGCTCTCATGTTGCTCTCTGTTGTGTCATTTAAACAAAATGCAATTTTTAAAAAATTAGTTATTAGGTGGAATTATTTGTGCAAATGCTTCCTGTAAATCCATTCCTTTGCCATGCTAGATAGTTTTGGATTTGAATTGATCTTAAGTTGCCTGCACATGTCAGTAAGGAAAAACAACAGAACACCTCCTGAAGTACCAAAACTGCAGCCATGCAAACACACTGGTGAGCAAAGTGGTCCCCTCCTCTCCTGGGCAGAATGTGCTCACTCTACTTGCCAGAGCTTCCAGCCACAGCGGGTTCCCAGCCAGGCGTATCAGCACGTGCCCAAGCAAGTTCGTACTTGCATATGCATAAACATGTTGTGAGTGGCAACAAGCAACAGTCACTGATTTAATTAACCCACTGCCCAGCCACCCATTAGCAAGACATGTCCTGCAGCTGACTGGGCCAGCAGGCTGACTAAGCTCATATCTGTGTGCAGGCTCAGGATTCTGCACAGGCACATGAAAGTTCGTGATCACAGACTCGTTTCCAAATGCTATACTGCTGCGTAAAATGGCCAACATTACGAGTCAGCTTACAGCAATGCAGCTAAATAGCAAACACATTTTCTAACTTTGTTAGAGTACTTAATGAGTGAGTAGTTAAACGCCAGTCTTTCATTACAGCAGTAACTTGTGAGTTCGACTCAGTGCGTTGGTCACAGTTTCTCCTGAACGATTACTCATACTTATCAACGCAGTGCCTCACAGTACAGCCAAACAGCTGAGACATTCAGCTTATCATAGGAACTTTGCATGGGAGAAACCAGCACAGCCCTCATTACTGATCCTCCACGCATACCCCACTGCCCGCTGCAGTTCTTTAAAACTCGCTTTGAAAAAACATTTTAACACCTTAATTATTCAAGTTTCAAATGTCTTGTCACTTAGCACACAAGATGTTGTAACACCACAGCATAGTGGCTCACATTATTCCATCTTAGTGTGTTTTCTTTTTCAATGTTGACTATGGAACTAGAGGATCTTTAAGGTCCCTTCCAAACAAAGCCATTCTATGATTCTGCTTGCTTTATCTGGCAATGATTTTTGTTGCAATCAATTATTAGTATTGGGATCCCCAACATACACCAACACAAAACTGTGCTAAAATTATCCTGCTCAAAGTAGAGTCACTTTTTCTTTATACCTAATTTTAGTCGGAGCAGAGCAGGGTAGTAGTAAAAACCATAATTATTAAAGAATAGAAAATGCAAAGTGCAGGCATCTAGAACTGAATTTTCAAATTATCACTGTACAAGAAATGCAACACTGGGCCCATAATAAACATCACATTCAAGTATATCTGATGTACTCAGATAACAGGATAGTATTCCACATTTTCTAGTACAGCCGAATATTTCTCAGTTTTACATATTTTGTTAACCTCATAATGTCCTATCTCTTCAGTTTCACTCACATTCTATGTATTACCTTTTAAAAAAGCATCGTAAGGATGACCCAGCCTTGCTCACTGCCACGCTCCTTCTGCTGAGTCACAAGCAACCTGTGCTGTAATCAGCATAAACTTTGCCACCAATCTACAACTGCAGTTTTGATCATTTGTCCCAGGAAACGGTCACCATGTTTTTGTAAATCTAAGAACTGAAAGGGGCAGTAACAGGCAGATAAAGCAAAGCTTTGAGAAGGAACCAGCTGTTTCAATGAGATCAACTTTGTCGTGGTTCAGAATGTACTTTCCTTAGGAAGCACGGGAGTGTGCAATCTCAGCTGTTTTGATGTACTCTGCGTGTGTTAAAAGAGGTGTTTAAAGGAGTGAAACGTCTGAAATCCCTGAACTTCTCATATCAACAAGCCCAATTTCAGCAGGGCAGGCTGAGGATTCCTCCCTTTCCAGGTAACACAGCCAGTAACGATGACTTACACCCTGCGACGCTGATGTACCTCTCCGGTGTCTGCAGCTTGGTTTGGTGTCAAACGTAGAGAATCTCATGCACGTAAAGCACGAGTTTCCTTATGCTCACCCTTGGTCCCGTTTCAAACTGCTCTGTGGTGGTGACCCACCTGACACGCTGTGTGCTGCAGGCACCAAGGCTTTTGCCACTAGAGGAGCACTGCTGTATAAGCATGATCTGCAGCGCCAGATGCAGCTCCGAGGGGGGATGGTGCGTTTGGGGTGGGTGCCGGGATCCACCACGGCAGGCACCGAGGAGTCTCCTCAGACGCCGCCGCACCCTGCCGACCTCTGCCCGCCGCACGCGGCCGTACCTGGATGAGGCCTCGGCGGTGCAGGGCGGTATGCACGCAACCCGGCACCTCCCCTCGGAGCGACAGTGAGCCGTTCCCGTTGCCCAGCCGCCAGCTACCCCGCAGGCTGTGAACCTCGGGGCCGCCCGCGCCCGCCCCCCCCGCAGCCATCAGCAGCAGCAGCGGCGACAACAGCATGGCGGCGCGGTCCATGGCCGCCGCGGGAGGCCGGAGCACGACAGAAGGTGCCGCCCGCCTCACGGCTTCAGAAGCGCTGAGGCGGCGCTTCAGACCGTCACCGGCCGTTGGCAGTGGGGGCGGGACGGCCGCGCGCCTCCTCTCCCCGACCGTTAACGGCTGCTCGGGGCCGCCCGGCGGGGGGCGTTGGGGGGGGGCAAAGATGGCGGGAGGCAGCGCGGCGGATGCGGGGCAGCTCGGCCGCGTTTCGCGGTGACTTTCGTACGACTTTTCTCTCTCTTTTGGCTATAAAATGAACGAACGTCACCGTCCTAAAAGGGTACTCTGCTTCCTCATAAAGCTCAGCTTAGCACAGCTGCTGCAAGTTTTGATTGTAAAAGCTGCCTATGGAGCAGAAGTGAGAATTCCAAAGAAGCATCTAGAATATCCTCTCTAAAACCTTACACAGGCTTCCTGCAGGACCCCACGAGCTGAGACCCTTCATTCACGGCTCAAAAACAGGAATTAAAGGATGAGAAGAAGGAACAGAAAGCACACAGTGCCCTTGTTGCTTTCAGGGGACCAGCCCTGCTGCAGGGGGCCTGGATCAGTTCTGCTGTCTGATTATTGCACTGTCACACTTCTCCTGTGCCACCTCCCCCCCCCCCAGGTCCCCCTTCAGCATGTATAAAATAGACTCTGGTGGCTCTTACACTCCAATCACCACCCCTGGTGGTACCTGCTGGTGGTTGTGTTGTGCTCATTTTCCTTCGGGTCTGCTCACCTGCAAGCAGACTGTTGTGCTTTTCCTCAGGTGCAAATAATCTTATTCTCACAAAGCTTAACATAAAATCAAAAACGCTCCTTTCAGCAGCCACTCTGTGACTCCACATTACTGCTTATAGAATTCCAGGCTTTCGTTTTTTGTTGTACTTAAAATACAGTTGATTATTTGTCCCAGAAACCTACTGATGTAAGCCCAACATAGGCCACAGTTTGGTTTGAACATTTTTACTCAACTTACCGGCCTCTTGAGAACCAGACAGGCAGGCACTTTGCTAACACTCAAGTGAGAAGGTGAAATATGGTTAAAAACAGAAAACCACACAAATTGCTGTAAAGTAGTAATGCTACCACTAGCACCACATCTTTCTGTTACTGTATCATTTTTTCCTCTTTAAAACAGAAGTCAGTGTACATCCAAAGAAAGCAAAATTATACGCGGAGGTGCCTACGTGTGATTCTGCATAGAAAATGTAACCAGCCACTCCAAGAAACCTCAACTAACTGCAAGGGCCTTTTTTCTGATCTGTTTTCCCGCTTCCGTCCTCATGTTTCCTTAATGCCTATAATCACAGACTGTAAAATTAGAGGAATAAACACATAAAGCATTTTGGGATGCTAAAAGGTTAATTATTTCAACAACATACATACATAGACCAAGTCACATGAGACTAACGTGTGGCTGACACATGAGAACAGGCTGCTGCATTTGGCATGTAGCAGAGAATGTAAGTGATCACAGACAAGAATAGGAATAACCAGAGTTTTGTTGGTTTGTTCATTTGGTTTAGCTTCTGGCTTTCACATAAGTCTTTAGGAGGTTTAGAAGAATATCTTTCTGGGTCAACGTCCTTCATTACAAGTTAAGAGAAAAACACCAGCCCTCCCATACATCTACATATATGATAAAATCACAGGTGATTTTTTTCAGAGTAGAAGGGCATAGTTCTAAGAAATACTATGAAATACTGGTCTGAAGAACAGCTGACACTCGTTTTTGTCACTGAAAAACTCTCCTGCCACCTTCAAACAGGAATGGTTGGGGCCTGCTCTATTGGACAAGAGAGTCTGTGCAGGAATCTAAATATGAAAGTGGTTACTGTGCATGAATTTTTAAGACCAAGGAATTCATATTCATATGATACTGACTAATTGAAAACCAGTTCCTATTTCAGATCAGCTCCTAGTCATCTTTTAGTAAGATTAGCAAAAAAAAAAAAAAAAAAAGTCTATTGTCATGGAAAATTGAGTACCTCAGCTGGCTTAACAAGTTGCAGAATTCAGTAAAAATAAATGTCTTCTAAAAGTTCAGTCTATAAAGCCACTGCACACTGACTGTACATTCTGTTCCTGCCTTCACCTATCAATGAGAAATGCAAACAGCTTTTGGGACTATCACATGATACAGGGCATTTACCTTAAATTCACTCATATAACATCAAAAACACTTAACCACAGTGGTGCTGCTTGAGAGACCACCAAGGATATTATTTCTCAAGAAGCAGATTTACAGAGAATTGAGTTTTAATGCTACCGAAGTGCGACTGTAGGCTGTTTTTTTTTTCCTTTTTCCTTTTTTTTTTTTTTAACAAGCTTTTTCCAGCAAGTCATGTGGTAGCTTCTCAGTAAGAAGGAAACTGTGTTTCAAGATGTTTACTGTACTTCCGTGTTTTCTTAGCCTTTTATTTTTCTCCTTAAGACTCACAACTCACACACACAAAAAAATCCTGAGAACAATGCTGTCACCAAGTATTCTGAGAACATGCCGTTCCCTTGTTCAAGGCT
This sequence comes from Centrocercus urophasianus, assembly GCF_019232065.1. NCBI lineage: Eukaryota > Metazoa > Chordata > Aves > Galliformes > Phasianidae > Centrocercus > Centrocercus urophasianus. The sequence continues at coordinate 29,315,777 of NW_024884475.1, read as the reverse complement.
TATAATTAAGTTAAATCATGTCTCATTTTCATGTCTCAGTTTTAGGGTGTTTTTGTTGTTGTTTCTTTGAGGGTATTTTTAAACAAATAACATTTTTGTTGTTTAAAGAAACTACAGTCTGAAAGGTTGTGTTAAACTTTTAAGACACGGTAAGGTCCTTTGTATGCTTTTCTTTCATTGTGTACAATATTCCATCTTTCTGAAATGCCATATATTTAGGTTACTACAGTTCTTACTCTTGAAGGCTGCAAGCAGATACTCTTCTATCAACTAAGACAAAATGCTGAGAGCAAAAGCCTCTCTTGTACAGTATTAGAATAAATTCAGAGCAGCTCAATTGAAGCTGCCCAAATTCTGTTGCATTCATCTCAAAAGTCTTTTGTTTCCAACTGCTATGCAATCTTTATCATCATGACAGGCTGTGGATGCTTTCTCTTTCGAATTCAAGTTCAAACAAAGGTCTTAAGCAAACAGGTTCTCACCGATTTGGCTGCAGTACTTTAAGATATTACTGCCCCCACCTGTCCACCCTGTATCATTCTTCTGCTAAAGGCTGCCACAAAGCAGTACAGGCCTTGTGTTAGCACCAAACCATGCTGGAACTTGCTGTCTTTCGATAACTATACACCACCACAGACAATTTGTCAAAGCAGCAAAACAACTGAAGGGTCATCTACTTTGGGGAGTTTTGCATTGATGCAGCAACATTGATACAGCCGTGTTGGTGAAATACTGGTGTAAAACAGGACTGGTGTTCAGATTACTGCATATCCCTTCCGATAGTGCAGCACATGTATGAAAGCTTTAACCTCTGCGTATGATGCATATTTTCTGTTTCATGACTGCCTCTACAAACATAGAACTGCTATGCAAAACAGTTACTTTCTGGGCTGGCATAAAAGCAATACAGTGCAGGGAGCTTTCCAGCTATGAATTTACAAAGGATGGACAGAAATAAACAGATTTCATTCATTTTTCTATGTTTATCTTGAACCTATTAAAAAAGGAAGCTAAAAATAAAATGAGGAAACAAATTAGCAATGTTTTTAGATGAGGATACCATCAATACATTGTACTAAAAAGACTGCACTGGGTTACTGAGAGCAAAATACAAAATGAGGATCTAAGTGGCAGGCCTGAAGTTTCTTCTATAATTATTTTCAAGTCTGTAGGTCATTGCAAGGGTATTTTGTCAGCAAATAAAACTGCTCAGCCCTAATAATCACATGCAATTCAAGGTAAGTATGTGGAAAGGAAACTACTGCTCTAGGCAAATACTGTATGGAGAAGGGAAAAAATAGGCAATAGGAATTTTTAAATTGCATATGCAGAAAGACAGCTGATACCTTGACTATGCCCTTAAACTCAATCAGGTATGCCAGTGGAGAAAGGCTGTATTTGTACCTCAGCTTAACTTCTGTTTTGAGGTGGGCTCAAATCACAGGACTTGGGTTACAAAGCCCCACTGTCTATGGTATAGACACAAAAGGCACGAGGATCTCTAAATCCAGCACGATCAGATTCCTAAAGACAGGTTCTTTAGAAGATGCAGCTCATAGCTATTGTTCTCTTTGATTTTATAAACACCTTTGAAACAGTGAGTGTATTTATAAGAGTACATAACACTGACCATTGTTATTTACTCTTTGTCTCATAAGCAGACAGGTACTGTCTCAAGACTACATGACACTAGCACAAGCTACTGTGGACTCTCAATTAGAGTTTAAAACATCTAGAATCAAAATTGACTTTCTGGCGCTTACAGGAATACAGCAGTACATATGAGGACAGCAGTACAAAACAACTTGCTTCACCTTTCTCGAAGGTCTGAAACTAGACATCTGCAACCACATCATATGATTTGTCCATAAACACCCAAAATTAAATCCCTCAAAACGTGGGTATCAGAGGTAATGAACTATTTCCCAGATGACAGAAGCTTGACAGGCTTTAGTTTTACTAAGGCAGCGTGCTTCACTTGGCACTGTCAGCTGAATGCAGGACATACCAAACATATTACACTAAGTACAAAACACATCTCCATCCTACAGTTTTAATGAATGTTTTTCTTACAGGGGAACAGTGTGAGAAAGTCAACAAAAAATTATAGCTGATAAACTGGATGAGTAAACTTAAATGGATTTGAAGTTGCCAAAGCACCTGGGAGCTGTATTTCTTTTCTAGTCACTTGAAACAAATCACTGGGGCAGGTCAGGACCTCTGTTTCTCAGTGTTTAACTGGAGGCAATGTACCTACTGCTACGGACCTCACTAGGACGCTACTCCTCCCATTCATTTCCACAAGGTCCCAGGAACGTACAAAATAACTTTTACAAAAACTTGGTACTCAAGAGTCACCTGAAATTATTATGATTGTTTTAATACCTACAAGAAATGCTAGAATTCTTAACCAATGAAGTCTATGCTGACCAAACTCAATTTCCATTTAACACAACAATAGGAACAAAGAGCCTGCCTATATAAAAAAAATCTTCTCTTGTCTAAATGATTCCAGTGCAAGATGTTAAAGTAAAGGAACTGCATCCTCATACAGTCCAGGATGCTACTACCTACTACATCACTCACTACACTGGCACAAATGTTTCAGGCATGCGTTGCAGAAATTGACTCATGCATGTTAATCAAGTGGACATATTTTACTATGGACTATTTTTTCAAAACGTCTTAGTACATAAACAACACTAAAAATAGTACTTTATACACTCTCTCCTATAGAGAAGTATTGTGCAATTGTTTTGATTCTTATGGTAACAAGAAGAAAGCAAGACTTAGAACCACTGCAACAAACAGAATAAGAACTGTCTTTGACTGTGTATTTCTTGTTTTGGCACTAGTCAAAAGTTCAGAGTATTTTGATACTTGCACTGGAAGTAGAGGGGCAGGCAGTAGTTTTATGGCTATAAACACCTCAAAGAGGAACGTGAAAAGAACCTTGATGTGAGAAGGTTGAAAGGACCCTCACCTCTTCTGGAAGCAGAGCTGTTAAGATACTATTCACACTCACTTTGTTCACAGCCAACCTCCCTGTGGAACCAAATATCTGCTGCACAAATTATTGCATACATCTCTGCTACAAGAGTCACAGCTGAATGGTAAGGTTGTTTTCTCAACACTAGGACTGCAGATAAATGCAGAGATAATTGTAGCTAGTGTGAACTGGTACTGATCTACTGAAATAAGAAAAGCTACACTGTAACTTCAATATAAGGTCTGAAATATAGAATCATAGAATCACCAAGGTTGGAAAAGACCTAAAAGATCACCCAGTCCAACCGTTCACCTATTCCCAATAGCTCCCACTAAACCATGTCCCTCAACACAACATCCAGCCTTTCCTTGAACACCCCCAGGCTCGGTGACTCCACCACCTCCCTGGGCAGTCCATTCCAGTGCCTGACCACCCTTTCTGAAAAGTAATACTTCCTAATGGCCAGCCTGAATCTCCCCTGCCGTAGCTTGAAACCATTCCCTCTGGTCCTATCACTAATGGCACGAGAGAAGAGGCCGACCCCCAGCTCACTACAAGCTCCCTTCAGGAAGTTACAGAGAGCAATGAGGCATGCATTTTGACATCTTGCATCACAGTCCTGAAGATACTTTCAATTCTTATTATTGAGATAAAAGAGTGACCAGACACCTCAGGTTCTGACACTTTTTACATACTAGCAAAATAAACAGCACTTGTAAGCAGTAATTTCCAAAGGTCTTCATCATAGAAAACTGTCATATTTCAGAAGGTTAAGCAGTTTGAAATTTTTCTTTAAAGGCTTAAAGAGCAAGATCTTGAAAACTTCTGTCAATAAAACTGAAGTGGACTCAAGCTTCTATTATGTTGATTGTTTCCATGTTTCTCGAACACAGTTTCATCAGCAGTGATGCTATCATACTGACAAATATTTCTAAAGTCTGGAGCTACGCCCTGCGGAACTTCAATCAAACCCAAGAGAAACTTAAAGCTGTAAAAAAAGCAACCAAGGAATCAAACAAATCCTAACAATCATTTAGGCAATTTAGTCTACAAGTGTTTTAGTAAGCCTAGCAAGTTGACAAATAACTGCAGTTTTCCCTCAGCATTCCCTTCTGAGTCCTCCATAGTTTGTCACAGCTATGAGAGTCTACTGGGAGGACACAAAGGTACATCTGAGCTTCCTTCTGCCATAACCCACTTTGACAGTTCACAACAGGCAAACTAACAGACAAGGAAAACCCACTGCATTGCTGAAAAGTCACTGATTGTTTTGTAAACATCCTGGTGGCAATCTGAACTTGGAGATTTTTCAAGACCTCTTCTGTTTGTTTTGTTGTGTTCCCTTAATACCAGGGATGCTGAACCACTGTTTATCCTTCCAGTTTCCTGGCAATGATCCATAATCTTGTAACCACAAACTATAATTACTGCTATTTCCTCCTAGCAGAACTCTTCAAGAATAGCTTATCAGTTAGCTGCAGCTGGCTCACAGGGTACAGCTGGCTGCCCTCTCCACTGTCCACACCCTCAAGTATTCATGATATGTGTGTCAGCATATGCTACGTGATAACTTCTCTTAAAAAATTCCACGACACTGACAACACTGACATCTTTCCTCTTACTCTTTGCCCCAGCACATCTGCTCCTTAGATACAGAATCTTAATATATTCATCTACGAGCTCAGAAAGCTTAACACATTTGCACTACTTTTGAAAACATTCCTCCCAACTAGAAACACTGCAGCAAGTTTAATAGTATCAAAAGATTGCTAGTATTACCTTGTATCCTTACTTCATGTTTTTGCACCTCATGAAGCATAACGTGCCCCAGCAACTGCCTAAAATCCTTGTTCAGAAGCTAGAAGTACTCAGAAACTCCAGGCACCGCCTGGCTGAACTACAAAACAGAGATTTCACCACTGGATCAAGGCAGCAGAAAGAAGCCCTGTCCACATAGCAGGTGTACATGCAGGAAACAGAGGCATAAGGAAGTTCTGGTTTCTAAAGGGTGTGCTAAAGACACAAACTGCAGAGTGGCTATGGAAGAGAAAATAAGGTTGGAAGAACAGATGCTGTTTCTGTATCAGGCCTCCTGTCCAGTGAACTACAGATGTTCTATCTTCAGCTAATGACAACTTCATTTTTCATATTCCTCTTCTAGTTGTTGATGAGGTTGCTTATTGTTATTAGGTTTTTGTTTTAGTAAAGTACAGCATGATAGCTATGCACGTCCAGTAAGATGACATAGCTCTTTCAAAGAAATTACTTCAAGAAAATTTAATTAAAGAAACTTGATTTCCATGAAATAGCTTGGTATCCAGAAGTTTGAAAGCAATGGCTTTCCAGAAGCTTGTCTTCTCATCAATTTTTTCTTCTGAAATCCTGTAGTATTCTTCTATGTCAGCTGTGTCGGTGTCTCCAAGAATATTACACAAAGAATGGGTTATTTGTACTATGTCAAAGCACCACCTTTTCTCACATAATCTACAAGTAATCCAAACAGAATGCACTTCTTTTCCATTTATAACCAAAAAGAAAATTGAAAAATTCACATCCTTACCACCAAAATGGTAATTCTGAGTTTAAGAGGTAACACTTAGGAAGTTGAAAAAAACCTAGCTAAGTAACAGGCACCTACCTCCCATCTAATTCAAGTGCTTGTGAGGGGGTAACCTTACCTCGAAATGTAGCTTCCAATGAATTTGGAATGGTTTCTCAGGAAACATAACTCACTATGCAAACAAGACTTAGGGATATCCTCTTGAAATATAACTCAAACTGTAAAAAACATTAATAAGAGCAGTTAGTATAACTAGCAACAGAAAGCAGTCAGACTCAACTGACTCAAGTTTTACCTCTTATACTGACTGGGTTCTGTATCTGCTTTTGTCCCATAGCAGACTGCTGCTGAGCTTAGAGCTCATTCTCAAGCAAACCATTAGCCCCCAAATGAAAGTATTTCTATGCTACAAAAACTGAAGTCAAAGAAGACTTACGCTAGTAAAAATTGTATGTATTTAAGTACATGCATTGGCTTACATGTTTAACACCTTGCAGATAAACCATGGAGAACACTGTCTTCCGTTTCATAACACTGGCACCTATCAGTGCAAAACTTCACTTTTCTGAGTATGGAAACCCACTATTTATGCAAAGCTAACTACAACTGTACAAAATAACTGTATCCCGAAGAATTTATAACTCTTAAAGCGAATACAATATTTATTACTACACTGAAAAAAACCCCATAGTAGTGCAAAAGAATAATCTAGAGAGCCACACTTACCCTGTATCTTTCAGGGGGTTTGTGTGCACAATGGAATAAGAAACTTGCAGAATTACACAATGGCTTACTATATATAAATATATGTAATACAGGCTCATTTTATAAGCTTACATATTAAGATTTTCTGTTCAGATCACAGTACAACTGAACCAATAAAGACTCCTCTAAATGTCCTACGTTTCACTTGGCATCTTGTTTTCAACTGAACTGATTAATGGTACGTGGTTTTCCTCTGGCCTTTAAAACCAAACAACGAAGCAACAACCTCTCAAGAGCAAGAACTTTATGTTCTAAAAGATGTCTCCTGAAATTCAAGGATGAAATTCTCATGGGCTACATAGTAAGGAGAAAAGAGGAAGGGCAAGGTGGAAGAATAGAGGTGCAAAAACTGAACAAAATTTGTACCTGAAAATTCTCAAGGCACGTGTCAATTAGACCAGACAGATCCTAAAGAGAAGCAAGACCTTAAGACATCAAGATTTTAACAACAGTCAGTTCCAAGTACTCAACTCTCCAGCCAGAACTCACCTATTATTTACCAGTAGCATTCTATCAGCACCACATTCTGGAAGTTGTCTTGATGTCTGCTAAGGTTGTCAACCAAGACCTTCTGCAACAGCTAACAACCGATACTTTCCTCAATGCTCTTTCGAGAACAAAAACCAAGAGACCTGACAAAGAGACCTGGACCCCTTATTCCAATAAAAGCATCCCAATTCTTGCAAAAGAGGAAAGAAAGCAAGCTGATACTAATCAGATTGTTGCATTTCTAAGCTATCTATACATCAGTTAATCTTACTGCATTTGTTATCAGAGGAGGATTAACAACATGGTGGAAATTCTGTAGATGTTATTTCAGCAAAAGAGCATCCTTTCCCAAAGAAATGACAGCTTTGTACTAAACACCAAAGCTATGATACATCTTTACTATTTACCTTCACAAATTAGTCAGTGACTAAGGGGTTCTAAATTCATTCCATATGCAGTACACATGGCTGCATCTTGCAGTTCCTCGCTTCAATGGAAGATTTGGGTTGCCTTTGAAGACACTGGCTTATGAAATATTCCACACACACATCTACAAAAGTTCAATTATCTACACCCTGAGTTAATTCTTCCTAAAGTGAAGTTTGAAGTTATATTCTTCAACAGGCTAACTTGGACACTTAAAATTACAGAAACGAGCTTCCATTTGACTTTATATTACAGAAATTGACAACAATATATTTGCACTTCACAATGACACAGGCAGCACATCTTCACCTTTCATACCTTTCCACTTGCAGTTTTGTTTCCTGCTTTACCCTGCTTTCTCTGCATTGCTCCTGCACTGTTCCCATAGCATAGGCCTTTATAATACTTTAGTCCTAATTCCAACTACTTTTTAAACACACAATTGCCTATCGAGGTTGAAATACATTTCTCCAATGTATGCTATTTTATGTTGAAGGCACTAGGGTAAAATAGCATCATTTCAACAACACAAAGATTTGCAGCAAACAGCGGGTTTTTTGTTTTTGTTTTTTTTTTTAAGGAAATGGAGAGGGCTGGGGGATTACCTTCACCTTCAGGGGATTATTGTGTGGCCCATGTTCCAATGAAATAATCTCTGTACCTTAAGAAACTTTTATTGACCATGGATTATTTCCCTCATTCCCCTATTCCCCTGTTCCTACGCCAGTTTGTTTCATGCCAACCATTAACATAAATAGCTGTTTTAGTATAGCCTTTTAAAGGTACAATGCTTTTTTTTTTTTTTTTTTTTTTAAACCTATAAACAACAAAAGATCTTCAACTGAATTCCAATCTTTATAGTATTTTAAGTGCTATTAAAGACTTGTTGATAGCAATTCAGAATAAATTTTCGGTCCACAATTGATGAGCCCAATGAATCTGCTTCAGATTATGATGCAGATAAGAGATATTCTTATAATAGTGAAGCATTTGAACTAAAACTTTAAGAACAATTGATAGAAATTGCAGAAAAGACTAAAAAGTTAATTAGCACATTTCTGGTTGCAAATGTTTAAATGATCAAGTCAAACTAACTAATGCTAATTCTTTTTTGCCTAAGCAGTTATCAAATCTAACAGGACTGGTACAGTTTACACACTTACATTAACCATTGTCTTTTAATCAATTGCCAGACTGCAGTTCCATCCCTCCAAAGTAATCAGATTGTATTCTTGTCATCTGCTTAAAACCACTTTTGTTTCAGAAATACTTTGCTTTTAACATCGTTGTTTTCTACAAATACCCTCAAATAAAAGCCATTTACAAAAAGAGATTTTGTTCAATTCAGTACTTTTAGGATGGAGTTGACTACTGAGCTGAAGCTATTATTCTCTTTGTCATCCTAAACTAAATTTTCTAATACAGCTGGGCAGGACAACTCAGCTTCAATCTTCCCAAAACCCCCAGTTTTCACAAGCTCAAATCATACTTTTTGTTGCTCCGTATGTTTCACTAACAACTGCTGGACAAGTACAACCTTCTGGACTTGTTGTAGAAAGACTTACTGAGGTAATCACTAATTAACTTTTTTGTTCTGGCAGTTCTTGAATTCTTTCATTTCTTGCTGGGCTCATGCAAGCCAGTTTCTTTCCTCAGCACCCCCTGCTTTTAAAGATTGAGCCCCAGTACACCTTCAGGGGAAGCCTACACACTACCCAAGACTGCTTTGAGGACAGAACACTTATTATTTCCCATCTCATAACAGCATATTATCTGGCACACATGTATAACACCCACAACATCTACAATTCACCAATCACTCTTCCATCAAAATACATGCTTTCCATATCACATACCTACCAACAAGGAGTACATGAGAAATACACAGCAGTCCAGGCAAGATTTCCATCGTCCATGCCACATTTTACTATCTTCTTTCCTGAACCTCCCTCATCCACACCTCGAGTTTTACAAAGTTTGGTGCCTTTCATCTCACATCTTTCTAGCTGATCACAATCGTAATTTCAGTGGCTACGGCTCCATGACAAAGTAATAAGCACTATATTAACACAATTACCACAGAGGTAAGAGCAACATATTTGCCAGGTTACAGATACATACTTTTACCTCAACTGCAATGCTATTTGGCAGCTGCATTTCAAGTATATTCAATTCCAGAGAACCAGCACAAGTAAAAACCTTTGGTTAGCGAGGCAGAAATACTACACAAACTGCAGCTTCACAAACAAACCTGTAAACACGTCATTTCAGTGAGGCATGCACCATTAAAGACAGCCTGGTTTTCTTAATTTCAAGCCAACTTTAAAGAAAAGTTCATCTTCATAATTTAAAACCGGAATAAATCATTTCCAAACTACATGTTCAACTTTTTTTTATATAAAAATTAAGGTTTAACATTTATTTTACATCTAGCTTTCCACATCCATGTGGGGACAAGGAATCAGAATGTACATAGCTATAAGCTGTGCAAAAGTGGTGCCGTGCAAAGTCACAGATGCACGATAAACTGATAGTACAAGACTAGAGAAAATGAAGATATGGATGTTAAAATGGAGACAAAAAAAAAAAAAAAAAGCAAGGTAATATATGAAGGAACAGGGCAGGAAACAGGAGAGCCAGATGCTCAATAATGCCCTTGTTGCTGCAAAGATAAACTAATGGCACAAGACAATGCTTCTTGTAGAACAAAAATCCAATAGCAATGAGTCTTTATTCACGTTTAGTCACCTGACATGAGGAAAGTGTCTGTTGCATTAAAATAGTCATTAATGTAAATGGCAGCATGGCTGAACAAGTCCTTTCCAATGGTAACGAACATCCCACATAGTAAATTCACTTCAACACAGCCTCATGACAATTCCCACATCAAAACAGTACTTTATTTTATATTTTTGCCTCATGATTACTCCCATATTAAGATCTTTCAGCTGTCAAGCGTACAAGGTGAAGAAAAAGGTTCTCAGTCAGCAAACACAGGTGCATCAGGAAGCATCTCCACAATACACCACTTCAGATCTGCTGGGTCCCAAGTCCATCCTTGAACGCTGGGCTCCCAGCACCACGTGTAGCACACTACTAAGGCTACACTACTATGTTAGCTTATTAATTCTGCATACATCAGGCCGAACAATGTGTCAACCTGCAAAAGACTGAGCATTATAACTGAAAATGGCAAAAGATTCACTCGATTGAACTTCACATCATTATTTGATGTTAAACAATGAGGCAAATCCCAACAGTATATACAAAAACCAGCTTTGCTTTTACAAAAGATTTTGTTTCCCATATTGATTAATCCAGGCAGCTAACTCATTGGTTTATGCAACTTTATTGAAGAAAATAAATCAGTTACTAGTAGAGCTATTAGTTGATCACTCGTCCATTTACAACTTGCATCATTTATTCAGTGCTATATTAAACAGTGTTTTGGAAGACAGATTAACTAATAGCTCCAAGCCTCCTAACAAAATTTAAATGAATTACAAAAATGTTCTTAGACCCTATTTTGGAATACAAGGGATGTTTGACTTCCAATTTCCATTCTCTGTAAAACAAGAACTGGTCATTCCTTTATTGACATGCATAAGATACATCACATTTTCTGTTCTGCTGATGCTATAGATTCAGTACCAATTCTCCAGACATATCAGTTATGAGCAAATGTATATAATAAAACCTCAGTTCTCTAACACTAGGTTTGTAACAAGATGGATGTTGCTACAGCAATGTTACTTCTTTGATGGGAGAAAACTGAACATCCATCTCCTCTCACCCCTTTCAGGTGGTATCTTCAGTATCTGTTAGAGCAATGAGGAATGTATTTTTTTAATCTCATAACCAAGTTAGAATGAAGACATTGGCCACATAATACACATGCTCCATTAAAAAAAAAAATTCTGAATCTTGGGCAATTGTTCTTGTGTAACTACTTTACAGATTCTAAAAGCAGTTATTGTCCAAAGCTGGAAGAACTAAAGTCTTCTCAGATGAGCATGTGCATGAATGGAAGGAGGTAAACAAAAAAATAAAAAAGATGAGGTCTGATAGGGGAGCAGCCGGATAAGAAAATCAAAAAAGGAACAGTAATTTAAAGTTTATTCCAGCTATAATGCAGGTTATTCTGACTTTAAGGTAGCATCACATGGCATACTTCTGAGTCCATTCCCGAGATATTCTGTTGTACCTGCAAAGAACAAGAACTGAGTTACTGTCAGGATGAAAATAACAATTCCCTAAACCGTTAATCATTAAATATTACTTTCACCTCATCTCCTGATTGTCTTCACATGAAGAAAAGTCTCCTTTTAATAACATAAAGGGAAAAAACCTCAAACAAATCCCTCCCTAGACTAACCAGGATGTTCTTAAATTTATATGAAACACTTCAAACTCAAGTCAAGCATATTTGCTGGAGGTCTGCTGTGAATAACTACTCAAGTGGAAGGTGTGAATAACTACTCCAGTGGAAGGAATACAGACCATTTGGAATAGCAGGGGCAAAGGGAGTGTTTTGTTTAAATACTGTTCTTAGATAAAGATTTCAGAGGATCACATGCCATAAGTAAAGATTACTTGGTTAATAATATCACCGCATTTAGAATTTGTCAAATTTCTTGTTTAACAGTAAAATAATAGTAAATTTTCTTCATACTTTGTATTTTCTTTCCACATTAACATACTGCTGAAACAATTTTTAAAAAGGATAATGTTATCTTTAAGTATACTACCTCCACAGGAACTGAGCTGACAATTAGTTTATACTTAACTCCATGCTTGTCAGTAAGAAGTTAATTTTCAACTATACAAGCAGAACATAATCCCCATACATTTTTCTAGTCTGCAATATATAAAAGACACTGGTGAATAACAGAAGTTGAAATTTGAATTGCCCAAAATTTTGCATACCTATGCATGAGGTCTGATTACACTGTACTGCTTCCAGGGCATCACTTTTAATGAAATTCTGGCAAAATCTGGGTAAATACTTGACAGAACAAGTTGACAAGCTGGCTCAAACTCAGTAATTATTTCACTCTTTTTGTTGTTGCCATGCAAGAGCAATATCTGTGAGAAATAGTGACTGGCCAATACATTTCACACTAACCACAGATCAAGCTGTTAAATATTCAAGTTCAGTAACTGGTCCATCCATTATCTGTTAGTTAATCCAGTGCCTTAAAGCATGCAGCACTCAAGTGCTGACAAGTTCCATTTTGTTAAATGCACAGATATGTGCAGATATTCTTACCCTACAGCATAGCGTATTTCTCTGTCCACTCTCTTGCTAACCTATTGTACCTAATTGGACAAGTATATTTAGCATTAATATATGAAACAAACAAAGGCTAATTTATGTCACTATATCCGTGGAAGAAGTTTAAAACACGTAAGGAATAAAAACAATCATTTCAACACAGATAGGGACAACTTATGAAGCTTTGTTCAAGGGGAAGTTTCCAAATTAAAGACCAAGTTGCTACTAAAAAGGGCACCAAAACAACAGAGCTGTCTTTTCCTCCAAGTATCTGTCCTAATTACACATAATAAGTCAATAAATGGGGCAACATGTACTTTCAAATACTGCCATACTTGTGAGAAAAAGATGGCTTCCTTCTCCCGTTACTTCAAAGATACTAAGCCCCGTTGTTTAAATTACTATTGAAAATAGATACTACTTTGACACACAGCTCTCTGCACTTCAGATTTCCCAGTAAAAGACTTGCTTGGTACAGCTGTTTGAGAAAGCACTCTTCACCAAGTTTGTTACAATACTGCTCTTATGCAACTCTGTACTTACTTGTCTCTGTCTGTTTTATAGATACGTGCAATCTCTGGCACTAGAGGGTCATCTGGATTTGGATCACATAACAGTGAACAAATGGATAAGAGAACTGTAAAAAAAAATATATATATATACACACACATCAATTGCAAAATAGAAGCAATCACATTTAAGTACAGTTCTTTGTATTAGCACAATGTCAGAACACTAGAGAACTCAAACAACTTCTCCCCTGACATATGACCAAAACAAATTTGCAGCCCATTTTAAATAAATACATATGAACACAACACATGAATCACTTAGAAGTTCATAATGTTGTTGTCTTTTTTTTTTTTTTTTTTTTTTGTTTGTTTGTTTGTTTTTTAACCAATTCTGGTAACTTTCAGTTAACAAGCAGAAGAACAGCACTGTTGTTTATCCCCTGCACTGTGATGAAAGGCAACAGTCAATTTAAAGCATGTTATGTATTCTGATGACAAGAATATTCCATGTTTTAATTACCGAAACTAAGCCTTATTCATTTACTTCTGATCATGTTGATTTTTTTTCTCTGTACTAAGACAATTTACTCTGTTCCGCACTGATAAAGCTGCAGGTAGGTTGTAAAGAAGAGTAACACTGATGCAGTTGCAACGTCCACTCTCACAGAAAAACAATAGTGACAACATTAAAAAGTAGGGTATCCGCATCCAGATCACAAACCTACACCTTGCACAGACAGGAATTACAAGTTCTGTAAACAAAGGAGTACTTCAATGGATCTTTTGAAGCTACAGTGACCAGTACCTTTGAAGCAAAAAAGAATTTGATCATCATGAAAACATTCGAGCACTCAATGTTATTTAGTACATTAAAATGGAAAAAAAAAAAGACAAAGCTTCTACTGCAGCATAACACCAATGTATCCTAAAGTATAACCACAAAGTTTAGTTCATGAAATTCATGCAATGCCAGTGCACAGCAGCTGAAAGCAACATTTATGAAAAACCACTTTTGTTAACTGTACAGATGTGACAACACAGAGCAGCATGCAATCCCAGACAGACTCAACAACAACAAAAAAACCCAACAAACTACGAAGACTTAATTACTAAAAATGAAAGTCAACTTTAAATTGATATGCAAGTACGTATTTTTACGTACTTTTGGAGGGCAGGAAACAAGCACTGTCTCCACTTTAGGTTGGAATACATGACCACAATCTTTCTTCAATCCGAATGCTAGTAGTTTACTCTGGGACTAAGCTAGTATGCTCTGCTAAGAATAGTGCAGCAAATAAGCAGTCACATAAGGCCTTCAAACAGCCAGTTAGAAGAAGGTATTTGAAAAAACAGACCTTCATTTACAAATATCTTAAGACATGATTATTAAATTGGCAAAAACACAGACTGGATTTAAAGGAAAACTCAAGAGTATTAAAGCTAAAAGCATAGTATCCAACACCAAATGGAAACATCTCTTCCTCACAAAAGTTACCTTTAGAAATAGTTAAAGCAGGAGACCATTGTGATCTTAGAATATCGAGACAAATGCTGCCATTACTGTTAATATTTGGATGATAGATTCTTGTTGTAAATGCAACCTGTAAAAAAAAAAAAAAAAAAAAAGGTATAGTTTGTTTTGACTTATGACAACATCATCTGTTCTCAGTCAAGCTGTCAGTCAACTCAATTTCCTGCTAAAGAAAATAATCGAGCAGTTAAACCCTAGATTCATAGTAAGTACTCTCAATATCCAGCTATCACTCCAATTCAGAGAGAGGGCAAGTGGTAGGCTGTGCTTTAATCACAGTTCACTGCATGCTGATGAAGATGCTCAACCAAAGTGGCAACCAAAGTGTCTGAACCATGGCAACAGTGCCATCGTGAAGCTAAAGAATTACAAATGTTATGGTTACTTCTAGCATGCACTTTCATATTGTAAGAAAACTGGCAGACGTACTTTTCTGTAGTTTTACCAGCTATTATTATTTAATAACTACTGCCAAAAGCTAAGAGATACAATCAGCGACTCCAAGAACTCACCAAGAGTCATGTTTTTATGGAATAACCCAAACAGCCATACTGTATGACTTGACTTAGCAAGAATTAAGCAAGAATTCTGTTGTAACACAAAGCTAGTAAGCTTTCCTAACAATCAAGAAAAACAAAAATAAGATGAAACACTAACCCAGGACGTTCAGAATTCATTAATTTTCTCTGAAAAATGTATGCCAACATACCTACTTCTGTTGTAGAGAGGGACCTGGGCATTTAAGATACTATAAGAATGCACAAAAAACCAAGTCCTTCACATCATTAAAACACAGATGTTGGCATTTTCTATCCTTTAGTTAGTTCCTTAAAGACAGCTAACACCACAAATGAGAAAACGATACTTACCTTAGGTGGTTTGAAAGGGTAGTCTGTAGGAAAGTGAATTGTCAAGAAGAATACACCACCCTGATATGGACTGTCATTCTGCCAAAGTAAACAAATAATTCCCCTATTATCATCCTTAGAACAAATTCCAAGAAGATGTTGTTTTTAAATACATAAATCAACTCATTTCAATGGTTGAACTGTCTATTACACCAGTGTAACAGACGTAGTTAAAATTCAATTACTACTTCCTTAGGTATGTGATAATGACCAGACATTTCTCTTTCCAGATGGATCTCTCTGAGCTGATGCTTCAAAGAAAACTTCTCTACCAATTCACTCAGAACAATTTGGCAAAATTACCTCAGTTCCCCTGAGATGGCCTAATTGAATGGCAACAGAGTGGAAGTACTGCCTAACACGTTCAAAAACAAATAGTGTTTGGAGTATATTTGTTATAACCACCCAATTTTACAACAGCCAAAGACCTCCCATAAGTTCTACCTTCAGCTTAGGTATTGCTTAGCACTGCAAAATATTACCAACACATAACTCCTTGTTCCATGGTGGTTGTTTTTTTTTTTGGGGGGAGGGGGGCAGGCAGAGGAAGAGAGTAAAAAGAAAAGCATCAAGATTAACAAAATACATTGAGATTAAAGAGATTTCTTCCTCTTTTACAGAACAGAACTTCAACATTAGCAGGTATGGGAGTGTACTGCACATTACCGCTGTTTAAAGTGAAAACTACAACACAACTCCAGGAGCACGGCTATCAAAAACGAATGTGGGACACTGTACACTTCTGAATTACTTGTTATCTGAATCTTTATATTCACTGTACAAACATTTCACACCAGTGTAAGACGACACTATGTCTTTCTCAGTTACATAGAAGCAAATGAAATACTGCAGTACAACACATGGGACTAAAACATAAAAACACACAGGTCGTAACTCCTGCACAGTTCTGTATCAAAAACCCAGCAACAGATGTAACCTCTTGTATGTGGTCAAGGGTTCTACATGAGGCTTTAAGGAACAACCCCTTTTCTTCACATTTCAGCAAGTGTGGGAGCAAACTTCTCCCAGAATACGTTAAAACTGAAGTTGACAAATACAAGCACTCTTGTATCTTATTAAGAAAATCACAGCCTTTGTAATATCTGCAGAGCAGGAATGCCAGGTGACTGGTACTACCCTTGAAGGCACTAAACAGCACCAGGCGAGCACCAGAGCTAACATCACACTGTCAGGCCAATTTTGAAGCAGGAATACAGATCTTTCTGATTGACTCCAAAGAAACCACAAAGGGAAAGAAAGGAGCTGTACATTGTTAAACCACGAGCTAAAAATAATAACGCCATTTTAAGATTCAACTGATGTTTAATACCTTATGACCATGCAGACACCAGGTACATAAAATCAAAAGCAATACAGCGCAGAACATGTCTTGTATTTCAAATGATTTTTATCCTTTTGAGGCACTTAGTTACAATCAGTGAGGACCAGGAACTTGAGAATGAAGTCATTTTTCCAATGAAGTCAACCTCTGACATGCAAACTTTCAGTGGTGATCTACTTAAAACACGCTTGTAGCTATATAGAAGTAGGACAATTCAGCATCATTGATACTTAATTCCTCTGAGCCTCACCACAAGCACAACTCGGGGGCTCCAGGCCTACTGGCATCTGATACTGGTCTCAAGTTATAAAAAGTTTTCTAAATATAGCTAATTAGCCCTGAGAATTGCAGATATCAAGCGCTTGCATGTTACGTTTTTAGTTAGAACAAGTATTTGCCTTCTTTACCAAGGAAATATGAATACTCAGGTTTCAGTTGTGTACTGTATATTTAACACACAGGATTCTCCTCAGTCATAACTCAAAGTGTAGAAACAGTTACATGCAAACAAACTTTCTAGAAATAAGCTGATAACAGCCAAGATTGTTCTAGAAATTATTCTATCCCCAATATGAGTTCTGGTATAAACACCCCAGCAGCAAAATTGTGTTCAGACTAATTATTTTTCCTCTTTTATTTTCTGTAACTATAAGAAATACCTCTAGACCTACTGCCTGATAATGAGAGTTTTAAAACAAAAAAGCAAAACGGAAAAAACACACAGGTTCTTCCTGAATAGGATCTACTAGTTGAACATTACATCACAAGAATTAGAATACTTACAGGTCCCATAATTGTGGCTTGCCAATGAAACACTACAAAAGAAAAACTCCACATTATTATCTAGGCATGGTATGCTTTGTGTTAATAGAGCAAAACTAAAAACCTAAGATTACTTACTGTCATCTCCAACAGGACCTGCTGAACACTGTGCTGGAGGATCACGAGCTAAGTCACTAAGTTCCTTAGGAAGAAACAAACAAAAAAAAAGATCTGTTCAGAGAAGAAATGCTAAAGAATTCAACAGTCATTTTCAACTCATGGCCAACAAAAACCTCTCAAAGTTTTTCCATGTACAAATGCAGAAGAATGTGCAGTGACAACTATTAAATCAACAGATCAATATCAGAAACATCTTTGTAAAAGACAACTGGCTAAACTGAACACAAAGGTCAACAATTAAGGTAACTACACTTTTTCAAATATCACTACTTTTTATTCCTCTTAAGACACTCCTGTTGGAAAAGGGACAAAGAGAACAGGTCACTGAGCCTGAAGTGGGCTAAGTCTAACCAGTTTCTGATCATGATTTCCAAGGATTAAGTCTTAGCCAGAGAAGCGTTAAGCTGGGAATGAGAAAGCTATGGCTAGCTTTCATGACACAGAAAGCACTGTGTGTACAGCATTCAATACTAACATTCAGACCAACCAGAAACTCAGTTGCTTTTTTCCCCACTGCCTCTAGCAAGAATACATTTTTCATAAGATAAAGCAGACAAATAAATTGAAGATGTTGACAAATATCAGAAGCAGGCAAAGTATCTGCACATTTTATTTTAAATTTTACATTCATGACAATTGTGCCTTTAAAATTCTGAATAACTAAGATGCAGAAAGCAGATCCCTCCGTTCCCTTGTTTCACAAGGAACAAAAACAGAAACTCAGAATGGAGGACTCCTTGTCTAGTACCAAGATCACAGTGATGAATCTCAGAAGTCCTGGATTCATTTAAACACTCTGTAGTTACTTGACTGGACGGTGTGTTTTCTAAGAAGATGTTGGCTTTCAGTTACAGAACGCGGTAAATAACTTCTCTCCCCCCTGCTGCTTTTCAAAGCTAATAATGGCTTCAGGAACTTGTGTAAAACTGCACTTGTCAAGGCTTTCCAAGTCACAAGAATGGGGAAAGCCTTCAGTCCTTCTCCCAGATACTAGCAGTCGCACCCAAGTCATTTACTACAGGCCCACACAAGCCATTAAAACAAGAACTTTCCATTACATTCTCAGACTTTTAAGGAACGCAGACACTCTTACTAGGTTGGAAACACACACACGTTTGGACCAGATAGCAACCAGGTCTGCCTGGGAAAACTGCTGTCTATCTTTTAGATTTGACAAATTCTATACTTGATGAAAAGTCAGTAAATGTAAACCAAAACAGAATGAGAAGAAAAATGCATTCCTTCCAATGCGAATACCTTGTTCTTGCAAACACAGGAAGAGAGAAAAACACTACTCCAACATATGTAGGTTCTAAAGAACACCGGAGATCATCATTTCCCCTCCTTATATGTGTTGATTTTCATCACCTTTCTAATTAACAAGATTTGAATTTTGCTCTGGGATGAGACTGTGCAGAAAAAAACAGAATTGTATCAGTTTTCATAAGCAATGGCACAGTGGAATGAGTGTTCTCATCCATTTCAGCGCTGCAGTCATCTGTGAGAGCAGACAACAGCTCTCTCTACAGCACAGAAAACTCCTTCACAGAGCACTCTTCTATTATACAGCACTCCCCTGTTATTGCTGGGGGGTCCCTGGGACATTCTTATTTCTGCAATGAAATCTCTGCTCTGGTCCACGTGTTGCTCCATGGACTTGCTAGGTTAGATTTAGACCATCTATGTAAAGACGAGAAGAAATGTAAAAACTTTCATATTGAAAGCTTTTTTTTGTTTGTTTGTTTGTTACATTTTCAGGTTTTCCCTCAACAAACGCTTAGCAAATAAAGGAAGTCCTGGTAAGCAGGCTGACTTCTCATCTGAATGTCTTTCCAATTACAAGAACTATCAGTTGATTGTTTATGATATCTGGGAAAAAAATTCCCTTGGCTGTGTTTTGTCCCTTAAAATAAACTGCAGCAAAGGAAGATGCAAAAAGATTATTGTTGTATTTTAATGTACTTACGCTGTTATTACTGCATTGATTTAATCTGGGAAAATGATCCTATTTCTGGAAAACTATTATGGGGACTAGGAACTATGAAATGGCTCTTCACAAAGTTCATAGAAATTACGAAGACAGGAGGGCAAGAAAAGACCAGCCTACAAGTGGAAAGCCACAGGTACAACAGGCTACAGAGTTCTTCTAAAAGTTCTACTGTCTTCAGAGAAAAAACAGCATTCAGCTTAAAAAGCAGTTGACAAATATATTTTAAAACAGAAGAGAGATTTGAGTACATCAATAATTCCAGCAGGAATAGCAAGTAAGTAGGACTGCAAATGTAAGAAAAATATTTAAGAAGTGTCAGTAAAAACTTCATGAAAGAAAAAAAGGCTTCAGTAATTTTCAAACTGAAACACGCGAGCTTGCACGCTCCAGTAATCGAAGACTCAAAATACAGGTCCATAGAGAGTTAGCCCTTTTAACTACGGAAACGAGTCTGGGGAACAGGCAAGCCATGATTTTCATAAACTAAAGGTCTCAAGTTTTGTCTGGTCCAAAACACTGAAGTACAAAAAAAAACCTAACTGTGCTAAACAAAGAAATTCAACGTAGAGATAAGGCTAGGAACATGATACATTACTCAGTATTTCCACCACAGAACAAACGATTTACTGACTAAAGTCAGAAATACAAGAGAGCTAGCACTCATTCTTGTATTCTCTTCATGATCCCTTAGGTACCACAGCTATAAGAATAAAATTGGGAAGGAAGCTGTTTGTCTCAGCAATGTAAGTGTTGGAGAAGAACTGAGGCAGACACAAGCAACAGCAGCCAGTTCTCCCAACAGCAGCCAGTTCTCCCTGCTCCCAGTAACACCAAGCTGATATTTACCCAGTTGGTAGTGTGTGACACCTCACAGCTACACAAAAGGAGGGAGGGTTTTTCTAAAAACAGGGCACAAAGTTCTCTCCACAACTTTCAGAGGTGCCTGCTTCTGAAAGCTGCAGCTCTGCTGAACGCAAGGGGCGAACTGGAAGAACTAGAAACTGGGCAGGCACAGACATACGGCTGTGACACAGCGCAGTTTGTACAGAAAAGGGAGGAGACTCCTCTCCAGCAACCCAGCAGCAAACCCAACACTGACCTTCCTCTTTAGCTCAGCCACTGAAACCAACCACTCCACAACAGGCAAATGCTTCATCTGACAGTATTTCCAAAAGCAGAACTAAGCTTTTGGAACTAACCCATCTCTCACTAATAAGTTATGACCACATCAAGTTTCACCTTATCAAGTGGTGTTTAATATTTAAGAATACAAAATGCTAAAAATGTTCCCTAGTGCTGCTCTAAGCATAAGGGCTTTATGATGTTCACATTCCTTCTGCTGCACTGCCTATCTACAGCTCTGCAGCTTTTTACTTACACCCAGTTTCAGTGGCGCTTCCCTTTGTTAAGGTATACAACAAGTTGCATCTAAAACTGTTTTTAAAATACCCAAAGCAGAACCCACGCTTTCCTGGAGCCAGCTACTCTATTTTTCATTTTCCAGGTGGCTTAGGAAAAAATAGGTATTTTCCCAAGAAGTCAATTCCCAAGGCTTTATGTGAAAACGTTTGCACAAAGGCTGGTTCAGGGGTGCACTGCACACCCACTTGGAAAGGATGAGTCTTGAATTACAGCCATGACTAGTAGTCCCTGGCTCCGCCACAGGTTTCCGGTGTAGCTCCAGTGTATCACCACTGTGCCCCAGTTTCCAAATATAAAGTTGTGATAGCTCCTGCTCCTCCCCAGGGAAGATTAGTCACACAGCATTTCGCAGGTTAAGCACTATTTAAGGATCGAGCACCCATGCCAGAAGACAGTGGTAGCATGTACAGGATGACATATAGGTACAGCTTTGCATCAGTTTTGGAAAAGCTACAGAAAAGTGGAAGTACAACAACATCAACAGACAGCTCTGCTTCCACACCACATGCCATGGTTTACTGCCAGTTTCACATTAAGACTGTAGTAATCGTAATTTTACTGGAAAATTCTCACAAACTTCCCTGTATAAGTTCAGTAAAATTAGCCAAAAAATAAACCAAACACTTACACCACTAACTAGCTGCTTGTTTTGCATGAAAATATGCATACGCTTCTATTGGAGATCTGAAACAGTGGCACGTGACTGTGAATGCAGGACTATGATCCCAGGTGATACAAAAAACGACAGGAATACCACTTTTCAAAAACAAATTGACAGAAAAGCTCTGAAGAAGCCTCACACAATTCCTCTCCACCAGTTGCTTACAAAAAGAAGTTATTCAAATGGTGAAGAAAATTCAAAGAACGTTCAAAGAATGACCGAGGATGCCTCACCCAAAAGTACAAGCAAGACCGTGAAGGTGAATTCTTAAGGCAACAAGCTGCTCTTCTCACAAAAGCATCCAAGCCTCAACAAATCCAGTAGCAAATGACTGCTTGCTGCATAAGCAAGCTGCTTTCCCACATGCAACCAAACTGAGCAGTCAGTGCCAGCCCCTTTGCTTCCCACTTCTCAGAACTCACGCTCCCTGTGGCTCCACTGCTGCATTTTTCTAGTTTAAGCTGGAAACAGCCAGAGCTTTATTTTTAATGATGGTAACAGCTTAACTACAGAGTGGCAAAACATCACTCATCTTCTCAGCCATAAATGCACAGTTAAATTTAATACCAGTTTACAACACAATTACTTGCTGAAATCATAAACTAACAGCTTTCTGGTCCTGTCAAGAAAGAACAGGGATGATTTGCTTTAAGTTTTTAGATGCTAATTTGTATTGCATCAGAGGCAAGGAAAGGTAACAATCAGTTACACCAGAAGCTTTTTTAAAAAAACAACAAGCCAACATCAAGCAAACAAAAACATCACTTAAGCCAAACAGAAAGTAGCATTTATTAATCCGAGTGTTTGTCTAATACAGTCTCTCATAAACAGTTCAAACACTAAGCATCCAAAAATTCATCACTCTATTAGTCTTCAGCCACCAGCTCACTACTGAAAACAGCTTAAAAAAGAAAGGATTGGAAGCAGCTATAAACAGAGGGGAAGAACATTTAAGCCTGTTTGAAGATTAAGAAGTGTCAGCCATCAAGAACTACTGCTTTATCCCACACACCTGCATTCACAACATTTGTTTCAACATGAAAACGAACCATCCTTGGATGCAGAAAATAACAGCTTGAAAAACATGGATTTTTAGGCTGAATAGGAACACGCTGGTACAATATACACCACAAGTGTAACCAGCAGAAAATTATCAGTTTTAAACAAGCTGGCCATTTGGCTAGCATTTAAAAATAAGGATTAAAAACACTATGTACAATGATAACGCATAATAAAGATGTTGAAGTTCACAGAAAACAGAGCAGAGTACTTCTTAAGAAATGCAAGGCACCACAACCAGGAACTTAACAGTGGTGATAATCCTCAACATCATTGTTTTACATGTTGTACTCTTCTGACTTGCCCTTTCTTCAGTTTTTACTATTAAAGCTTTCAGCTTACCCACTGCACACTGCTCGCACATTATCTAGCAACAATATCATAATACTTACTGAAAAATAGACACTGAAATACCTGATCTTTAAACCTAGGAATCAAAGGAGATGCCAGATTGATGTGTAAGTTTAATAAAGTCACTTTGTGTGCCTGGACTGTGATACCAACTACTCCAATGTCTACAAGCTATCTTTTTCAAGAACCTATCTTCCACTACCTGAGACACTGGTGAATGAGGCTATTGTCTACAGCTCTTCCCACCTGATCTCAAGTTTGGAAGGTGTACAATGCAGGTAATGGCTTCCAGCAAATTTCACTGTTACAGCAGCTGAAGTGGCACTATTCTACCCCCAAACTTTCCCAGAATTCACCTCTGCAAACTGGCAGATGTGTCGGGAAAAAATGGTCACTCACTAAAGGCGTTCAGAACAGACTTTGAAAAAGGTGGCAGCAACTCAACTACAGTTGGGCTCTGGACTCAAAGGCATGGCTTTTTTTTACTCCAAAGTAACCCAAATCCATAGAGCTATCTTACCAAAGACTAAGAAAATCTGACCTCTTTACTCACTTGAATTCTAACGTGTTAACAGCTACCATTCACTGAAAATAACAGCGCTACTAAAACACATGCTCTCAGTGCAGGACACAGACAGTGCATGCAGACTAAGATGTTCTGAAGGATAAGTGCAAAGTACCTGTTAACTACCCCTCAGTTCAGCAATAACTGGGTATTTCACCTCTGCCTTTCCCAAGCTCTCTCCTACTAGAACCCTGAAACTCGTCATGGTTTTGATTCACACATTTCTCCTCTGAGAACCTACTTACCATCTGTTCTGTGACCCAGGACTATAGGGCAGCATTCCCAGACAAAGGTCAGCAGTGAAAGCCAGCCGCAAGGGGAGAAGTGTGCTATGCCCAGCTAAACGAATCAGGATGATTGGGGAAGGAAGGGGCACATTCAATTCAGCAGATTATCTCAAAATGATACACTTGGAAAAAACTTACATTCAAAATGAGGCACTATGATCCAATCACCACTGCTCAGGAATGAGATTTTGGCACAGCAACAATTTCACAGCAACGCTGGCTGGATGCTGGGCTTTGAGGTGAGGGTCTCCCACCATCTTGCTGCCCAGCATTCGAGGCCCTCACTAGAAGCAGCAAGTATCTGGGATTCATATGGCACACCAGAGTTCACTAGGTTTCATCAAATAACCACCTCGGGAACGGCCATGAATGGAGCAGGTTTTAACAGAAATAACAAGTGGCCTTAACTGCGTGCTTAACCTCTAAGACTCCACTTAATTAAAGATGCAAGAATTCTCCTTGTTCTCAAGAAATGCATGGAAAAGAGGACCATGTGACAGAAAGTCATCAAATTAATATTGTGATGAACAATGCCACATGACATGGAGTGCGGTTAATCTGTTGTTTAGAGGTAGTCTGGAAGACCATTCTAAAATTTAAATATTTAAATTAAATGAAAATCAACTCTCCTTTAACCAAGTTCTTTTGACTTTGTCTGTTCCTTGTTTTGCATTAATTCCCAGATGCACACAAAAGCCAATGACAGACACAAACCTTTACAAGGATATTTCATGAACGTGACAGCGTGTCCTTGTGGAGGTAATTCTTCCACCATCTTATTTAGAGCTGTACAATTCTGCTAGCACCTTATGCTCTTGTGTACAACCACAGTGGATCTCTGTACAGAGCAGCAAGTGGCAGAGGCAGAACTAAGGGCATAGCAGCAAGGTTGAATCTAGATGATCACTGTGGTCCTTTTCAACCCAGGCCATTTTATGATGACTGTCTAGACAATTAGGTACAATTAGGTACATCTGCTCATATTGAGCTAATGATGTAAACACATTCCCAGGTAGTTACTGAGGTAAACTTCAGATGCTCTGACACTTGTCTCAGCTATCTAGAGAACACGGATGTCCAAAAGGGTTTTTAGGAGGACAGAAACAACAAAAAACCACAACAGTGTTTATAAGTGTATTTATGAAGAGACTGCAGCTGCCACCCTGAACTGCTGCAACAAAACAGGGGGCATCACTCATCTGGAAAATCATCATTCAGCAGATTCTCCTACACTGTTGAATAAAAGAACACAGCAAGCCCAATTCTAAGAGGAGAAAAAGTTTGCAGTCATCTGATTTACAGTACCGGCTGGCATTGTTACTTGGACAGGCAAGCAAAGGCTGGGAAGTATTACCTTAGCGCAGACTATTTACAAGGAACCTGAAGATGCTGCTGGCAGAGGACGAACCGCTGAGCACCCGGCCAGCCCAGCTGCATGGCACTGAGGAAACTCCCCATAAAAGCAGCTGAGTGCAGCACACAGCACAGCTTTCATGCCCCTTCCACCCAGCTGACCTACAGCACACCAGTACCCACCCCCAGTTCTGCTGCAGCTCTGGAGTCCAGATGCTCGGGAAAGGATTAAACTTCTGTTTCAACACTCTTCCACTGGGTCAGAGCATTTGCAAAGCAGTCTGAAATCCTCCTTTTCTTAAAACTAGAACAAATAATAACCGATTGTATTGGGAAAAACTGGAGGAAACATTGAAGAAGTCTACTGTGCCATGTCTCTCAAAGGGATGAGGGTCAGAACAAAGGTTTCCTTTGCACAAAATTTTAACATCAAAGCTCACTATTGATGAGAAGGTTCTCAATAACGTTTAAAACAGTACCAATAATAAAAAACATCTTTCTCTTCAGCTTTCCGTCTGGAATCCTGCAATGCTCTGTGCAGCTCACTCTTCAGTAATAAACTTTGTCCCAAAGTGTTTCACAAAGGGTTGAGAAAAGCATGGATGCCAACTTTAACTTATGAACATAATTTTAACTAGCTTTTTGAACGGCTTGCTCAGCACAACCTACTACATTTCATGTAATGGCACCCCATGAAAAACCCACTGAACATTTTCTGGAAAAAAAAAAAAAAAAAAAAAAACACACCTCCAATACTTCCCATTTAGAGCTTGAGGTATTAAATGCAAGCTCAAGAAGTTCACAAAACTACCCAGCTTGTGCAGTTCAATGTAGAATACACTCTACTCCTGTCAAGTTGGCTTTAACAGGAATTGTGTTTAAGAACGTGCTGCTGTCTGCAAACATATACACATTATTACAGCAGTTCTCACTTCTTACCCCAGTTAGTTTAGTTTTTTCTGCATATTATACAGGCAGCTGACTAGATCACCTCTGTCACAAGAGAAAATGAACACCTGTAACTCAAATGTTTCAATGTAAGCTGCAGCATATTAGCCCAAACCATCAACAAAAGTCAGCCTATGCTGAGATAGACCTAACAGTGGAGTGCAGACCACATGCTCCCATCTGCCAGCTCTGACGCACAGGGGAGGGACCTACAGCAGTAACACCTACAGCAGGATGGACAGTTAAAGCAGCAAAACCTTAATATCTGCAACAGAAAGATTTACCCGAGATGGTGCATCAAGACCCTAATCTGAACTGTACACAGGCTCTGCCCCTTTTCACTCCCCTTTAGCAGCTGTCACCATGGCTCCGCAGGGCTTAGAACCTCTGTCCCCTCCCTTCCTCCTCAGCTCAGCGTAGCCCAGCCAGCGCAGGGGCTGCTGCCAAGCTGCTGAGATGCTCAGGGTGGGGGGGGCACAGAGATGCCTTGGCCAGGAGGCAATTCACTGCTGCACTTTCTGCAGCTGCTCCTACAGCTGTTTGCAGCCTTCCCCCACCTTGGTTACCCATTTTCTTAAGTGCAAAGAAGGGCATTGCTGCTACGGCTCTGCTTACTGACTGCAGGCAGCTGAAGGCAGCTCATTTCACAAAATTCTACAGCAGCTCTCTTGCAGAAGAGATTCACGTAGGGAATAATATCAAAAGCACTGGCTTGCTTTCAAAAAACAAATCTTTAAAAGCTGGAATGATCGTAAAGAAAATGCTGGCCATACAACCTTTTACCCAGTGCATTATCCCACCCAAATCCTTCAGCACAGCACAGACTGCTTGTAAGGTATGCAAGTATCTATCTAATGGCATATTGATCTCTGAAGTTCTGTAAATTACATAAGTGAGATTACAGCCCCTTCCTCCGCCCATCCCAAAGCACACATTTAAAGATCTGTGCTGACTGGGAACCCACTTCACAAGCACAGTGCCCAGTTAATGGGAAGAAATCTTTACATTCCTGCAGCTTAAACATCCTAGCTAAGGAATCTTTAATTTTCCACTGTCATCAAGCATGACAGGTTCTAAAGTAGGACCTTCACAGTGAGCACTAGATTTGAACACGGGTAGCCAATCTACCAACTTCAGAAGTATTACTTACATTTTAATAATATTCGTTTTGCAGTACAAACGTAATTTCTGACTATCTAATCCTAAGCAGAATTTAACTGATGACAGCTTTCAGCTGACACTAAATAATTTTATTCTAGTTTAAAACAAACAAGCAAACAAAGACGCAAAGTTGTTCCACGCTAGTTCTTCCCCAACAATACACAGTAAACCTCGTGATTTGAAAACCTCAATCCAAGATGACCTTTCTAACCACAAAGTGGTGAAGCCACATGGTGTTATCTACTTGGGACAGAACTTGGCCTATCCAGGCATATTCAAAACAGTTACAGTGAGTGAAATAAGTATCAAAACACAGTGCAACACATTCAGTGCATTCACAAAGGTTAAAGCATTTAACTGATCTTTTCACCAAGTGTGCTTCATTAGCTAGCTAACCTTAAATTTGTGCTCCAACCATATAAATCCAGACTTATTTCTAGACATTAATTCAAAGCATAAGAAATCTAATAACTTCAAGTTATTAAATAATGTTGAATGAGCACAGCAAACTAAGTCTGAAACCACCTCCCAAAATAAAGTAAAGCAGCTTTCATTTAGAGATGGAAACCTCATTCCCAGGAGCTAGCTTTTCTAGTTAAGCTCTTACATTTTTGTCCCAAGTTAGAAACAAAGTGGTTACAAAGAAACACACTAAGTAGGTTTTACAACCTTTTACCTGGATCACCTATAAAAAAGCTACACCTTTGGTAAAACTGACGCAGATTTGTCATGCTACCTTCATCCCTGCACAATGCATTCCATCTCTTAAAAAATATTACTGTCTCCAGGGTTAGCAGCATCTCTTACTCCAAGCATTTGGAGGAGGGTGGGGGGGAGAATAAAGCTGCAATTAAACACACATCTAGAAACAGTGCTGGAGGCTGTAACCTTGAGGAAAATCGTTTTTCAGCCTCCAGTCCGCCACTGCCAGTGGAAGCTCTGCATCTGTACTTAAGCACAGATAAACGGTTTTGCCACCTTCAGCCTTTAGCTTCCAGGATGCCAACTCCTCTGAAGTTTTCCCAATAGATTACCCCCAACACAAAGATGATGGCTTGTACTGTGTTTAACCAAATGGACAGAAAACACAGCTGGCACAAGCTTTGTCAAGGATTTAACACAAAAAGCATTTCATATATACACACTTCCACCTCCTGCATTTGCTCTACATTTAAGTCTTCTATACCACTTCACTGCAATGCACATCTATAGTGCTGAAAGAACGGCTGCATATCAATGACATCAGCTCCACAGATTTTACCTGTTTTATATATTCTCAACTTCACACTCCAGCATAATAAAAGTTTCCCTGCTCCGGAGATGTAACACATCAGAGCCGGAAGTTGTCAGTGCTGCAGCAATCATGGGATGCATGCTTAGCAGTCACCACTCAAGGCTTCCAAGAGCGTGCAGCAGACACGTAGCAGGCATTTACATACAAGCTCCATTTGTTCCACTGCCATTACATTTATTTAGGGGAAAAAAAAATTTCATTCTCACAAAAGGAAGCCATTAAAATTAAGATACTGTTTCCCATTATTCCATAACAAAAGTACTTCAATGGTATAATAAAACAGCTGCCATTCTTCTGTAAAGCACACCATGTCAATAAAACAGAGCTCTGCCAGTTGAATGCAGGACACTCTCAGGGCAGATGGCAAAGACTTGAGGATGAGATCCAGCATAACATCATCTTCCTGAGACCGGCTGTGTACCTGACAATTCCTTCTGCTGGGAGAGCTCTAACAGCACGTTCCAAAAGCAGGGACCCAACATAGCAATTCTTGGGTGCTTCCATGTCTGAGCCAAAAAGCAGCCTGTGAGTTATATGAGAAGGAGGGGGTGGTTGTATGGTGAATGCATAGCATGCTTCAGGTTGCATTCACATGCTGCAACACAACCTGAGAGTGATTTATGAAGTGTAATAAAGGATTTTATCTAAGTCCATAAAGATGGAATCAAAGAGCCTAAAAGTACCTTCCCCAGTGTGTCTGGGACGTCATCAGCTGCAGATGACGAGTTCTCACCATGACAAGCAATGCCACGAGTCAGACTCAATCAGCCATGTGTGATTACAATGCTCTGAGGTCCTGGTCTCTCTTTAGCCTGCTCTGACCTGGTGCCAACTGCCTACTACAAAGAAGCAGAGTTTCAAGGTCTGATCTGTGACCTTACAGGAGATCCCAGATCACCAGCAACAGAGTGCCATTCCCTGGCTTAACAAAGTAGTAATATTAAAATCTGAATTCAAAACAGCTCCACTACAAAATTATTTCTCCTATTTTTTGGATCCCAGCCTCAATCCCAGTAAATATTTTTATCAGAAACCACGTTTCAAAAGAAAGCAGCTTGCAAGCAATGCTTCCAGTCTGCTACACATCACCATTTTGACGTTCCAGGTGGGGAAAAACAAAATTGAAACTGTAAACCCCACGTGAGTTTGGAAGCCTATCCTCTAGCACCCTGTGATGAAATGGACTAAAAATAACACCTTCAAAACAAACACCAAGCCCACACCAAAAACCCTGCACCAACCCTCTGACCCTACACCCCAGCACTGGGGGAAGCACGACCAATAAGGGCCTAAGAACCAGAGGCAGCAGGCCCAGAGCACACAGCAGGAAAGGACTTTCTCATCCACAAGTTACGCTGAAGTGTTTTAAGGTTTCCACCACCACGTTACGATGCTCAGAAAGGCAAACGGCCCCTCTATGTAACCATCATCACTTCGCTTTAACAGGAAACTCTTACCTGCAGCGCCCGAGAGCATTTCATAAGCACGAGCTGATGACAAAGCACCCAGGGAGGGTCCTGGCTGTGCACAACTCGAGCGATATCACTGCTAATACGGGGAACAACTTCAGACAGCAGATTCTAAAGAAACTGTTTTGAAATCCTCGGGAGAGTGCGGTGACTTGAAGACACCCGTGAAAGTAAAACTAATCAGAAGCCAACTTACAGTGCTCGGGGGCCGTCCTCCCACCAACGAACCATACCCGAGAGCCCGCTGCGACCGGGCAGCACCCCGACCCCGCTCACGGCCGCGGGCGCAGCCCGGCTCAGAGGCGGCACACCCCGCGGCCCCGGGCCGGGCACAGCCGCTCTGCCATCTTGGCGACGACGACCGAGCCGGCGCTCCCCGCTCCGGTGAGGCGACCCGGGCGGCGGCCACTGGACAGAGCCGTCCCACCAGCCAGCCCCGAGCCGGCGGCCTCCTTCCTTCGCCGGGAACGATTTATGTTATCATCGCCGCGGCATTTTTTCCGACTTAGTTGTGAAGTCGCTCCGCCCGGCCCCGATTGTGCAACGGCGAGGCCTCGGCGCGGCGCTTCCGCTGCCGGTGGGGCCGTGCGGGGCGGCGGGGCCGAGCCCGGCTCCGGGGAGTGCGGAGTGTGCGCGCCGCGGGATCCCGGAAAGGGCCCGGAGCCGCCGAGCCGCCGCCATCTTACAATGCGGGAAAGGCGCCGCACGCCGCGGGGAGGCCGGGAGGACCGCTCCGCGCCGCGGGAGAGCTCAGAGCGCCCGGGGAGCCCCATCCGCCGCGGCCGGGGCGGGCGGGAGCTCGGCGAGGCCGAACGCGAGCGGCGGGGCCGTCCGCAGGGCGGCCTCCGGCCGGCGGGGTGCGGCGGCGGCGGCCCGGGCCCAGCGGGGCGAAGGGAGAGCGGCCGGGCCGCTCTCGGCGGGCGGTGTGGCGCAGCGCCTCCATGATGAAACGACAGAAAAAAAAAAAAGAAAAAAAACAAAAACAAAAAAACCAAAGCAAAAAGAACGGCGAGAAGCGAGGGCGGGGCGCGGGCCGCTCACCTTGTTGATGCGTTTCAGCGCCATTGTGTGCGAATGCCGCCGCCGCCGGGGCCGTCTGTGCGCCGCGGTGACTCCGCGCTCCGCTCGCGCTGCGGGGGGGCCGGGAGGAGGGCGCGAGGAGGAGGAGGAGGAGGAGGAGAAGGAAGGCGGGGAGGGGGAGGGGGCAGCCGCGCCGCTCCTTCCTGCGGAAGCTACCGGGGGGGGCGCCCGAGCGGAGAGTGGCGGCCAGCGGGGACCTCCGGCCGGCGGGCCGTGCGCCTGGGGGAGCGCTGCGCCCGCCGCTTCCCGTCACCGCCGGGAAGAGCAGCAGAAGGAAGATGACAGCCGCGGGGCGTCGCCCGACAAAGAGGAGCAGATAGGAGACCAAAGACGGCAGCAACGGCACCGCCGTTGGCGGCCGGGCCCGAACCCGGGGGGAGGAGGGGATGGAGCGCGCCTGACTCCAGCCACACCCCAGGGCCGCACACGGGAGGGGCGGGAAAGCGGCGTCTGGGGGCGTCGTGGCTCCGCCCCCACAGCGGGGAGGGGGAGTGTCTCGCGAGAGGTGGGCGCGAGTCGCGCCGACGTAGAGGAAGGGAGGGGTGGTTTGGTCCCTGCCTGCCTGCCGGGCGGCGTTTCTGCAGTGCCGCTGCTCCTCCTCCTCCTCCCCCCGGTACTGACGGCGAACCGCCGCCCTGCCCGGCATAGCTCTGCGCGCACAAAATGGCCGCTGTTGGGCTTGCATCGCTGCGATGACGCGGCGGTATCCTTCCGCATGAGTGCACATCGCACATCTGCGACCCTGTGTCATTGTGCTGCTGCGGAAATAAGCGAGCCGCGCGTGCTCGCTTCTGCCCCTACAGAAACGTAAATTAAGGCAGCCCCGTCCTGGGCTCACGGTGCCGCTGCCCGCCCGGCCGTGTGCCGCAAAGGGCAACACAGCGCCCGGGAGAGAAAGGAGGGTCCCGTGGAGCGGCGATCCTGGAACAAAGGGCCGGGCTAAGGGACAACGACCCACCAACACGTTCGTTACAATGGACTGATAGCACTGCTGTCGGTTTTTCGCTACCTTATGTGTTACGACTAGCCCGGAGGAGGCAGTACATTATAAAGTTCCTTCACTTAATGCTCATCTCACGGTACTGTCTGCATACTCAGGAAATGCAGCCCTGCGCTGTTCTGTTAATGTTCTTATTATCTTAATTAGGAATAGTGCTGCAAAACAGCTCGCTGTTGCTTGCCCAGTGTGGCTTAGGCAGTGCTGGTTTTCCAAAGCACCAGTACAACTGTATTTCTGTCACAGACATTGCATCTGTCTTTTAAATTGCTTACACTGTCCCTTTTTCTTTATTCTTATCTTGGGAGCTTTAGATACTTACAATATTTCAGTTGTATGTTTCTAATATAATAAAGACATTTGGTTTGCCTTTGGCACTTTGCTGTATAAAAAAGAAATAAAGAACTGCACAGACATCCTATTGAAAATGTGTACTTTTTATTTAACACAACGGGTATTGTTAATTTGGTAAATGAAGTTGTATTTGCATGCATTTCAGCTGTTACGTGTTAAAACCATCAGTGTTTTGTATTGTTCTTCTTTACAGCCATTACTGTAAGTGCTCAGAAATAGGTTTGCATATATTGCTTTAGAATACCTCTTTAGAGAAATATTTTATTGTGTTCAGTGTTGTTTATATATATATATGTATCAATTTAAATATTTACCTTTAAATACAATTGGGAAAAAACTAAAAATGTTTGTTAAGGTATGAAAACCAGTCCTACGGCCATTTCTGCAAGTCACAGCACACAGTCGTGTTTGGAGAATGTTGTACTTCTCATCTTCACCTCCTTTTTCTCAAACTCTAAGGTAAAAATTTTGTAGTTTCCTCATAGCTTTGGAAATGAATAAAAAAGTAGAATTTTTACTTAAGTATGAACACTTATGTAAGGCCTTGCAACCTTAACATATTTATGTGCCGTATATTTAACGAGTTTCTCACTTTCACTATATGTAGTAAGTGCACTGTAATGCTACTTGCAGAGATACCTCATATTAGTAATGTAAAATGCAAGAGGCACAGATGATGGATGCTGAATATGAACAGGTGTGGCAACTTAGTGTGGGTCTACCTGGTCTATTTGGGTTTGCTACATTTTAATTTGATTTTTGAAGCTAATTCTCAGAAGTGGTTGAATAGAACCATGTCTGCCATGTCTAGTTCTTATACACCAGTGAAGCTGAGTTAAATTTTCAGAGGTTTATTATGCAAAAATTGGAAACAAAGGGATATTGGCATGGTAATAAACAGTTCGCAGAAAATACCCACAACAAGCGAGCTGACTTGAATTTGATTGCTTTTTTAAATATAGCATTGCAGGTTCTTTACAGCCATGTGGTCAGCAACCTCTGAAGGGAGTTTTGCCAGTTTTCTTCAGCTGCTTTGTGGTGGTCCAGCAGTGCAAGTGTGAATGGAGATTGCCTTGATATACCACTTCTCTCAGTTTAGAGAGGACTCAAGAGAAAAGTATTCCAGACTTAGTTTATAGCTTAGTGTATCTTGCTTGCACATCAGTGTCAGATTTTTTTACTTTGGCTGTAAAATGACCAGTCAGTTTTACAATTTCAGCATACTTTTCTACCTGTCTTAGAAACAGAAGGAGCAGTGAGCACCCCAGACATCAAGCAGCATTCCACTTACAATCCTTCATTATACGCAAGAGGAAAAGGGTCTTCTTTTTCAGGAAAAAAAATGCTTCAACAAAAGCAAGACTCCCTTCTTATTAGTCCATACGGTAGATCATTATTTGTTCCTCTTTGGAGGAAGCAAAAGGCAATAGTTTCTGTGCTGAAAAACAAAACACTGAGAAGATGAAAAACAACAACAGCTCTCCCTGTTTGCACGTATTACCAGGCCTCAATTTTCTCTTCAGCATCCTGTCCAACTCGTTTTTCCCCTAATTATCATAAACTACGCTTGCAGACAAATCTCATTTTAGTCTGAGCAAAACTCACCGTATTGAGGTCCTGCCTGATTCAGTGGAGACCATGAGGAATAAGATCACAGAGAAAAGTTGATAAAATAAGACAGTTTGATTGCTTATTTTTAATGCAACAAGTAAAAAAGGCTGAGCTTGCTAACTCAAATGCCTGAGAATGGAAGAAAAGCAGCTTTGAGAAATCACTGGGTTCCATCTAACCTGTGTATTAAGTACCAAAGACCAGCAGCCCTTCCTGTATAGCTGGGGGCTTCTCCTCTTCGCAAAAGATGGCAAGGTTGTCCTAATGCCTTTGTGTGCATGCTCAGCTCCCTAGCTACCTCTGCGCCTATTACTTCTCTTTATGTTGGGAAGACAGCAAAACCCTTTCACATCTGGAATCCAGCCCAAGGTCAGTGCGTTAGGCAGCAGTTACTTTTCTAAGCAATATAAAAGGCTATTTTGTATTCCAGCTTGGCAACTCTTCATCATCCATTCTTTCTCAACAACTTCTCTGACACCCTCACTGAAACAATTTCCAAACTACTCCACCATTCTGTTGTATAGTAGTGCTTTCTGTCTCACTGCTAGGTGGTGGGGCAAAATAGCTTTTGCTTCTACATGCAAGGAGTTGTAGGTTCTAACAGTTAAGTCCACACACAAGTCCCAGTGAAAAACCTGAGTGCTTTAATAATGGTGCGCTAAAGTTTCATGGCCTGCATCTTTTGGCCTTCAGGATTTTGCTTAACACTGCACTGCTTAGTACTTTTTTAGTCTTGTAGTGACAATACAGTCTCTTTCAGTTGAAGATCTTCCTGTTCCTTGAAATCCTTGGGAAAAGATGAGAGCTATTTTACAAGAAGTAAGTTTTGACAACATAAACTTCATTGTGTTACTTGCAGAGACCTAAACAACAGTATGTCTGAAAATTGCTACAGGATATTTATCACTATTCATACAAAGTATTCATATTTTCCCAGCAAAACTACCATTTCATCTAAAGGAACACAGATGCTCCTTTCAAGTCAGCAGCAGTTTGTGTCACCAAGAATGTTTATTTTCTGTGCCAATTCAGCCCTATGGATATTAAGTGTGAAACATCACAGATGAGCATATGCATGGTGTAATCACAGTGCTACTTTTGGAAAAAAGATAAGTATTCTTGCCATGATTTTACTAACTACATTACCTTTCTTCATTTGTATGAATTCTTTACATTCACGAACAAGCACGCGTTGTATACGTATGGCAAAATAGCATCCTAAAGCAGGGGTGTGAAGGGCTAAGAGGTTAAGTGCAGCTGCTAACACAAGCTTAATTAAGCAGGCGAAACACCTCTCTGGAGCAAACCAGAGTTTTATCAGTTTCAGAAGGGTGAGTTACATCAGTTCAAAAAGATGCTTAATGATGACCCATCTTATGCCTCTGGAGTGGGTTATTTCTTCTCGTTACACGTTTTTTTGACCCCTTAGGCTGCCTTCAGACTGAATGCTGAAGCTGCAGGAGTTAACCAAAACTGACCACACTTTTGCAGCAGTACTTAATTTGGCCTATTGTGCTTGCTAAAGGAGATATCAAAGGACTGTCCGTAGCCCTTCCAAGATATGACTATTTTTTTTATCACTATGAGGTAAGTGATTACTAGTCAGATTCAAACCACCTTAACTCAGTTGCTCCTCTAATGCTTCTTCTAGGATGCAAACATAAACAGCGAACCACAGTCTTTAAGGGGTGTTTGGGATGACAAATGGTTTGAACAATTTGCCTAATATGAGGTAAACATTCAGGTAAGATGTACAGGATTAAAGTTTATTATTCAAACAGGCTAGGTAACATATTTAATGATTCCTTAGTACAGGTAAGGCTGGTCAGACTTCAGAACGTGCTGGCTTTAATTCATCTGGCTTGCTGTATTCTAAGTTCAGATTTCATTGTTTGATTAGGTAGAGGAAATTATTTAGCCTGTACTAATCAATAAAGATTGTGTGGTTTACACTGAAGCATATAAAGTCCCTCCTCTTAGCCAAGACAAGACGCTTCCCCAGAGACCACCAGCAGGTCCAGAAGTCCAGGGGCAAGGATTCTGTCTGAGCCCACCCCCCAGAACTTCAGCAAACTACCTGCCTTAACCATCCCCTCTTCATTAGAGGCAACAGTTTGCCTCTAAAGTTCCGGTCAACAGTTTGCGTATTTCTAGCTAATAATTTCTAGTTATGCTTCAGATGAGATAGCAGATTGACTTTTTATTTTCAGTCAGAGACTTTTTTTCTTTGTTTTATGTAAAATATGGCTATGTTTCACTGGCAAAATTACATAACCTTGTACACTGCAGAGCTTTAATTGTCTGATGCCCTACTGACAAAATGTATAATAATGATTTAAGTTAACAAGAAACTCCACAAAAGTACTTCAGTGTTTTTTTGTTTTCTCTTTGAACTGACAGGAGTATGTGCTGTATATTCAGACAATGGATTTAACTAGACAAGTATTGTGTTGCTGTGACTTATTTTACTATTTTACTTTTTTTTTTTTTTTTTTTTGTCCTTTTGAGCAATCTAATTTTTAAGATTTGGCTGATCTTCTCAGTTTCTGGTATGTCCCGATTAAAATGTCCAAGAGCTTGCTTAGACCTCAAATACCCAGGTAATTACAGACAACTATGGCTCTTGGAAGGAAGGAATATTATTCTAGTTTGCTGTCTTATTGTCATTTGGGAAATATTGCTGGTGACTGTAAATCACCAGTACTGAAATTAGCCAGCTGTTACACTATTCATCATGATGGTTACAGGGATGGATCATGGCAGTATTTCTGAGTGAGTGGGTTGTGACACACAGAGTAGTCATGAAACACGCTCAGATGATGGCACCTCAGTGAAAATTTTGCACAATATAAAGCAAAGGCAACCTGGCTTCTCCACTCCTGAGAACTTATTTTTCAAGGTCAAGCATGCTTTTCAGCCTCTCAGGAAATACAACATAATTTGTCACTTTTACAGTCAATAAATGTCAGTTCCTTTTTATGAAGACAATGAGGGTTGCAATTTCTTCCCTTTTTTTCCACATTCAATAATGGTTCTTCATCTGATTAAAAAAAAACCTGTGAAAAATACTGGTTTAAATATTTGGTAGCAGAATCTAGAGATTTGCCCAAACATACCAATTTAAATGTGAGACAATTTGTTGGTCCCTTCTTAATATTTGGGGGTCTGTTACGTGATTTTATGATTTCTGCTCAGTTCCCATGTTAGAAAAACAAACACTGCTCTAATTAGGCAGAGAAGTTTTTGGAGATTAAATGATCCTCCTTACATCGTTTAAGATATTTGACAGTAACAAATCATATCAGACAGGCAATCTGAGGGACGATGCGTAGCACGCACTTATACTGTACCTGTTTCCCAAATAATTAGAACATTTCTGGCCCCTAAGCTGTCAAAATCACATTTTGCTCAGGCATCAAACTGGCATAAAAGTGTAAAAAAAATTAAGTTCCTCCTGGGGAAGTAGTTTAAAATGTTCTCAAACATCTTAATAAACTTACTGTAGACACTTGTGACAAGAATAATTTTCAATAAAAGACTTTCTGCCCTAGAAAGAAAGTGGACTAGATCTTTTCCCATTTTCCAAGAGAGCTCTCAGTGCTCTCCTGGCATGCTGATCAAGATGAATGCTTCTTAACTACTGTGTATTTCTTTTTCATTTTTCATTCAATTTCTACCTTCTATACTAATTAAGCCTGCATTTCCTGTGAAGTAACTAAACCTTGTAAGCTTTAAGATGGCATGGTTGTCACCTGCTTTTTGTGACAGCTGCTTT
The DNA here is from genome assembly GCF_019232065.1 of Centrocercus urophasianus. Classification (NCBI taxonomy): domain Eukaryota; kingdom Metazoa; phylum Chordata; class Aves; order Galliformes; family Phasianidae; genus Centrocercus; species Centrocercus urophasianus. Next base: position 29,277,661 of record NW_024884475.1, on the reverse strand, counting down.
CACTGCTGATTAGAAAACATAAACTGATTTTTAAAAAATGCATGTACTTTACCAGCTTCATAGCTCCTTGTGCTGGGGCCAAGTGCAGGACTCATAGAATTGCAAACAGTATGACAAAGGGTAAGTGAGAAAGTAATTTAAAATCTTCAAGGCAATAGCCAACTACTGAGGTCTGGAAGTGCAGTGAGCCACAGCTGACCTCCAGGAGCTTAGCTGGAGGTAGCCATGAAGAAGGGAAGCAGACTCAGGAATCTCCAGCTGTAGGTACACAGCAACCTGAGGAGGAATGATAAACTGCTGTTTTACTGTGCACTGGGCACTACGACACAGGAAGAAGTCAGAGCAGAGTGCAGTCATGCTGTGGAGAGCATGTACTCTGTCCTCAGCAGGGGAAGCCTGTAGTTTTTCTGTGCTATAATTAGTCACTGCCAATGAATACACATTGCGTCACAGGAATTAGGCTGTGCTGTGCTCACCTTTGCCTTCCAAAATCAAGGAAATATCTATCACTGCCAGCTATTACGCCAAGGGAGTAAAGTACTTGGAACAAATACACTCTTAGCTGTCCAGTCAAGGGTATACGGTCTGCACTGATAGCAAAGATCAACGCAGTTTAAAAGGGTACAGCGCCACCAAGAACAAATTGGAGCATAGCACTTCTTTGCCTTAAGATTCCAATGATAAAACAGTAAGTTGTGTTTTTTGATAGCAGCATTACTTCACATCTGCTCGTTGAGCAGCCTGAGCTTCACATATGCTTTGTCCTCTGTAGGTCCTTCAGTGCAGAGGAGGATGTGTCTGTTTTTCATCACTGCAGCTTCCTCCCAGGGGACAGTCTGCGGATTCTGTAGCCTGGTTTATTGAAACAAGCCAGCCAGAACCTGCCACAAATTGATAAGGTATCTGGTCTGTTGGGAGCATATTAGTGAATCCTAAGGATGCTTGTTCTGATTTGAATAAAATTTGTGAATTAGCAACTCCCTGGAAGCCAATAGAGTTCCAAACCTACAGAAGTCTTTATGCGACCAGAGATCAGTCTGGATCATGTGAGCAGCTACCTGTCCAATCAACTAAATAATGAGGATGGAAAGACTGGATCCACGTTTAGAATTCACTGCAATATCATATTTACTGTGCACTTTCCTGTGCATCATCAGTGTTACTTGATTGATGCTCCCTACAACAGTGTCACGCCATGCAACATCAGTTACTTCCCATGCTCGACATAAAGGCAGTAGGAACTAGTAGCCCAGCACAGCCATTTGGATATTCATAGTTTCATCTTGTGTTATTTTTGCAAATATTCTAGTGACTGTAGACCAATGCTAACCGTTGCATAAAAAGACAGTCCAAGCTTGGAGAAAACTAACAGTGTAAAAAGAGAGTAACTGTATTTGCTTTAGGAACATCAACACTGAAGACGCCTGCTCATTCCTGGGCTGGAATTTTCTTCAACTTTGTCTCATACCCCAACTCATAACTTATGGGCAGCACTTCCCCAAGATATTCCCATCAGTAGTAGTCAGAAGTAGAAGTTAAATTGTTATGCCTGTGGCTGTGAGATCAAAGAATGGTTATTTCTTAGGAACAACTAGAGGTAGGCTCTACTGCTCTGTTTGCTCTTGCACAAAGATGCTGTGTTGGAATTTGAACCAATTCTTAGAAATCTTGCTAATTTTCTTCCATTCTTTTCACCAGTTAATGCACTACAACCTATGGCAATAAGAAGCACTGTGTCACAAGGAATTTTAAAATGCAGCAATAATACATGCTACAGTTGGACACTACAGCTACATAGGCAGTTACGATAGCATCTGCTTTCAAAACATAACTGTTACATTGTAAAATTCTTAGACATTAGATAGATGATAAAATTATTTAGCAGTAATTTCACAGTGTGGTAATCATGCTATCACAATATTAGCCTGCTGATTCTTGCTAAATGCGATTTATTTTCCTAACCCATTTTTCTCTCAAACACAGTGCACACCAGAGAGTAGTAGGTATTTTCAATAAATGCCAGCAGCAGCCACTTAAAGTGCCAGCTCTGAGCGTCAAGTGAAAGCGTGACATTGGCAGCTTTCTTCTAACAGCAATTAAGCTCTGGATGTAAAAATAAGAAATGAAAACCCAAATGAAAACTTTGCCTGTAAAGCAATTACAACTCGCTTGCAATGTTCATCAACATAAAGTGGGCAAGTAATCTCCTATAGATGGTCTTACAGACTATGTTGGGTTTTTTTTTGTTGTTGTTTTTTTGTTTTTTTAAAGCCAAATTCCTTATGTTTTTAGACTCAAATATTTAATACCTGGGTGTTGATAATGCTGCATACTGATGGACTACATGAAATGAATCACAGTTCCTAGGGCCCTCCTGGACTGTACTGATTTTTCTACTTTTCAGGAAGCAGAAGAGTAAGAGATCTTCATGTTCATCAGGAACAGCAAACAGTCAAACCCCACTGTGAAATAATTCAAACACAAAGGGAGGTATCTAGCTTCTCTAGACAGTGACATGCATTTGCATGACACTCAACTCAATGGTGACAGACTACTTTCAGTTGACAACAGTAGTTTTGCCTGCTGCACAAATTGTTCTAGGCATTCAGTATTGATAATGCCAATGCCAATTCTAAGAAAAATAAAACATAAATATCATCTATAATGTTCTTTTCCTTTGCAAATCCTAATGTGCTCTAGACAGAGCTGTAAGTATTAATTCATTTTACAGCTGAATTAAAGGCACAGGGACATTAAACAATTTATGAAGCATAACAGAGGAGGAACACAAGCTGCTTCTTTTCACCCATGTCCAGTTGATTGGCCCGACTTTTGGATGTTGAAGGCAACTGTTACTTCTGCTGTGAGCTCAACTAATGCAGCTTTTAGTAACATTATACTTAGTAGAATAAACTCTACCAAACTCAATTTGCATCTCTATCATGAACTTTTCTACTATTCTCATCAAAGCACATATAGTAGCAAGTTAACTGGGCTGGTTCTCTAATGAGCTGTATTTTGGTAATTTTTTGTAAAAGACCTGAGCTAGCATTAACTATGTAGGTCTCTTCATGTGGGCTTCATGCTGCTTCCTTTCCGCAATGTGCTTACTGGCTGAAAAATGCTGGTGGTGGAAGATTCCTAGTGCTGAAAGCAATAATCATATTCCAGTATTGGTGACTGTTCAAGTATCTATGCTGGGCTTTTTGTGCTGTTATTTTTATTACAGCTGCTCCTATATACTCTATCCAGTAATGGAGTTTCAGTGGCGAAGTTCAGTACAGAAAGTACAGGAAGAGCCAATCTCTACTTTTAAAAGTTCACAAAGCATAGCTACATATGCAAGTGAGATCTTCCGGACACTCGCAGCACTGAGACTTGAGGCATAAGGAAACACACACTTGCCAACATGTGTTGAAAAGGATATTGTAACACCCTAAAGCAGCTGTGGAGTACAAATGTCCCTGTAGGGAATTCTATTTCTGTAACAGAAAGAAGATGTACGATGTCACGCCTGCCTGGTGAACCCATGTTAACTGATCTTAAGTTCTAGCCCTGTAACGTAGTCCCTAAAGATGGCAACTATGTAAAATGTTCTTTTCCGCAGGAGAAGCCTCAGCTTCCATGTTTCCATCTAAGTCAAAAAAGAAGTCTGTGGTCAAGTTAAAAAGTGAACACAGACCTCCTGAGCTTCAGTTCAACGTGGATGTCTGAAGATCACCCTTTAGTTAGTAGCCTTCACTTCCTTTATAATTTTTCCATAATTTCTGACTTTACCCCTTCAAATACCAAAACTACTCACGACTCCCACTGACAGATACCTCTGCAGGCAGGCAAGATGTGCGAGCAGTTCCTCTCTGCAACATGTGCAGAGTTTGGTGGCGTGCTGAAAGGAGCACACCAGATCCAAAGGTGGCACAAAAGGTGCTCTGGAGCTTCAGTGAAAGCTCAGCTGTGCTTCCAGTATCACAGCTAGCATCCAGAGCAGGAAAAAGGATAGAGGGAAGGACAGAGACTCTCAGCTTCAGTATGAAGTTGTTTGATTCAGAGCTGGAGGATTTATCTTATGTTTCTTTAGATTATATATTCTTCCCCAAGAGTTTCATAAACAAGGTTGCGTCATGACAGATGTCATTTGTAATCTCTGCAGAATAATCAAACATTTTGTTCTTTCATTATCTTGTCTAACAGCAGGCATTTGCCTACCTAAGAAGGAATCATCTTAGGACATCAGACATAGTCATTATGAGGCCAAACGTAGGTGAGACAGGGAAAGGAGATACTCTGAGATCAGAGACTATTCTTATTAGCTAGTGAAGGTGATTCATCAGGAAATGTTTGTATAGGGTCACAGATAAGAAAGCAACATTTAGGCCAGAAGCACAAATAGCTTGGATTTGTTTGTCTTAATTTCCAGTATTTTATTATTATTATTATTATTATTTTGCCTTAGTTCTTTCTGGTGTTTTTAACTATTGTTTCAGATTGCTCTGAATGGAACACTAATGCAAATGGTGAAAGAAAACCAGAACTACTGAGTAGATTCAGCTGGATCAGCCTCACTGATTCAAGAACCCTTCAATGAGCCCTATCACAGGTTCTGGGGTGGCAGGTTGAGAGCACAGATGGTCTGGGCAGCAATGGCTTGGTTTCCATGCACTGAGGGTGATGGTTCAGTTGGAGGGATTCCAGAATGAAGACACTCCCTCAGCTTTCCCAGAGCCATCGGGATCAGCACGCAGGGGGTTCCTGACCCACACGGTATGAGACTCGAGGCGAGGGGCACAGGACTGTCTGACCTGTACTCCCATCCTTCCGTTGGCTACAGAGGGACAAGGCGTTGTGCACAAGGACGGCTCTCCCGCACATCGCACAGACCTGTTCAGGTACAGCGTGCTCTGTGTAAGCCAGACCCAGCACTGGGCGAATGGGCCTCTCTTTGTAATATTAGCACCCTCAGCACTCACACTGTCCCACCTCAGAGGAGTTATGGTATCGTATGAGAAACATCAGCCATATGAAGAAGATTTTTGTCTTTTACCTCGGTATTTCAGGAGCGTCGACGTGACATGCAGAGGTAACAAAGCAGGGCGACAGATCCATAAATCGCAAGGCAGATATTGTTAAAGCCAAATTCCTTCTCCTCTCTACCTTAGGTCTCCCAGTGAGAGCCGCCAGACCGAGAGAGAACCATCCGCCGCCCCGCTTCCTCAGCCGCACCCACCCCGCCTCCCATCCCAACGGCAGCCGCCGCCCGCGCGCCCCCTGCGGTGGTGAGGGCGGGCCCGGCCTACGCGGTCTCTTCCCGTGGCGCATGCGCGGTGGGGGCAGGCTGAGGAAGCGGGCGGCGCTAACGGCCGTAGCGCGGTCCCTCCTCTCGCTCCTCCGCGGGGGTCGCCGCCATGGTGCTGGAGAGCTTGGCGCGCATCGTTAAGGTTCAGCTGCCCGCCTATCTCAAGCGCCTGCCTTTGCCCGAGAGCGTCGGCGGCTTCCTCCGCCTCACAGGTAGGCGGAGGCCCGGCTCCCTTCCAGCCGTCCTCCCCGTGCCGGGCGGTGTGGGGGGCGCGGCGGGGCCGGGGGCCGTCCCGGGTGGTGGCTCTGTAGTGGGGCTGCAGAGGCCAAGCGGGCTGCCGGGGGGGCAATGGTCTGAGGACGTTGTACTGCCGTTACGTGGTTACAGAAGGAAAGGTGCTGGGCAAGGGCTAGGATGCGCTGTGAGGTAATGGTAGCAGCCAGGGGAAGCTGTAGGAAAAAGTAAAGTGTGTCGGGCCGAACCGCCCGCACGACGTGGCGCTGTCCCCGCCGGCATCAAACCTGCCTCTCCCTTCGCTTAGAAAGGTAAAGATAGCGTCTGCACGCATCTAACGAGCACAGCAGGAGAGAGCTCTTTCTGGGAGCCTGTTCTGTAGCGTGCTGTGGTAATGGAGGCAGAGCCTGCAATAAAGGGGTTGGTTTGGTGATAAGAAGCGAGGGGAATGCTCCAGCCTGCTGTCTGGGAGTAGAAAAGGTCCTCCCAAGTGTGGAATCAACCCCACATGTTCTTCCTGCAGCACTGAGCTGGGTGACTTCAGCAGTGCTGCAAAATGGTTTCACTGAAAGCCAGGCTTGGGTACTTGTTGCAGCTTGTTCATGCTCCTTGTAAATGTAAAAGTTGTACTGCCGTCCTCGGGACAAGGAAACCTGCTCCTAATGAACTGTTCATCCGTCTGCACAACTACTGCACAACTACTCTCTCATTTGGAAATGCCATCAATTAAATAAAGAAACTCAGCTGTTCTGAACTTGGAGGAGACGGACACAGCAAGGTGCAGTACAGGGCAGCTTGTCATACCTTCAGCTTTTGGCAGTTTCCCACTTAACTCACTGCCTTTTTACCTCAAGCCTTAGTTATGATTTATTAAACATAATAATACCTGAGCTTAACCTCACCTTGTTTCACTTTTTCAGATGTTTTTGTAACAGGATTAATGTGCAGTCTCTGCATTTGTTCACACTACACAGCAGTTACAGGATTTAATTTTAAAACCTCTGGTCAGAGCTTTTAATTTTTTTTCAATAGAATTAGCTTGCTGTCATATTTTTTTCCTCCACTGATAGGTGCTTGCTCAAATTTGGAGGGAGGGGAAGAAGCGAACAATCGACTCCTTAAGTGAGAAATATCACTGATCTTAAAACATCTAAGCGTGTTAATATTTGTCCTTTGGTGGCATCTGCTGAGCTTAGTCAGGGACCTGCACCACAGAACACTTTGCTAGCATTCACTTTGTTCACAAAGGCAGGCCAGAACCCAAACTGGAAATAGTGCAGTGCTTTGCTTCTTAGTGCTTTTACTGATTCATTCTATAAACTTCTGTTAGCTTCCAGCCTGATGCAGCTTCAGTTCCTCTCATGCATCAGTTTTAGAAACAACTGACCAAAAGTGCAGGGAAGAACCTTTCCTGTAGGATATTACTGTAGCACACTGACTACAAACCTTGAGACAGCTGTTGTGTGTCATGACCTCACCAGATCATAATGGAAAACTGCTTGCTTGGAGAGGGGAAGATTTAATATCCTGTGCAAAACTTCTGAAGGTAATAGCAGTGAGGGAGATGGGAAAGAATCTGTGTGACCTTAGGCCTGAAAGCGGATATCTGAATTATCACACTGCTGCTTAGATGCCTCTTCCAGTTTCTTGTCATAGCTGCTTTGCCTTTCCCTTCTCAAGCTCACCAGAACGAATTGAGTTTCTCATGGTGGCTTTGCCTTTTATTCTGCTACATTTCATTAAACTGGAATACTGATTGACTGCAGAATAACATGTGCTAGCAGTGATAAAAGAGAATTTTAAGGTCTCTGAGAACCTATGTGCTAGTCTCCACGGTGCAGCCCTGGGAGGGATGTCTCACACTTGGGGTATGTTTTAAGAGGGACTTTGTGACAAACTGCCAGGTATGAAGTGGACAGGGAATGGCCTCAAATTGTACCAGAGGAGGTTCATGTTGGATGCTAGGAGAAATTTCTTCTCCAAAAGAGTGGTCAGGTGCTGGAATGGACTACCAGGGGGAGACCTCATTGCACTCTACAACTTCCTAAAGGGAGGTTGTGGTGAAGAGGGGTTTGGCCTCTTCTCCCAGGCAATGAACAGGACCTGGGGAAAGGGTCGCAAGTTCTACCAGAGGAGGTTTAGGTTGGACGTGAGGAAAAACTTTTTCTCTCAGAGTGTGGTCAAGCACTGGAATGGCTGCCCTGGGAGGTGGTGGAGTCGCTGTCCCTGGCAGTGTTGAAGAGGCATCTGGATGAGGAGCTGTGAGATATGGTTTAGTGCTTGTGGTAGCAGTGGGAATGAGAAGACGGTTGGACTAGATGATCTTATAGGTCGCTTCCAACCTTGTGATTCTATGATTACCCAGGGAGGTGACAGAGTCCTGTGATAGTGACCATGGAAGCATTCAAAAGATGCTTAGATGTGGTACTAAGAGATATGGCTTATGGGGAAATATTGGTGGTGGGTGGGCAGTTGGACTGGATGATCTTGGAGGTCTGTTTCAACCTTGGCGACTTTATGATTCTAAGTCCTTTGTGTTTAATTGTATAGCAATCACAGAATCCTTAGAGTTGGAAGGGTCATCTAGTCCAATTCTCCTGCAGTGAACAGGGACATGCACAGCTAGGTCAGGTTGCTCAGAACCTGGTCCAGCCTGGCCTTGAATGTCTCCTGGGCAGGGCTTCCACCACATCTCTGGGCAATCTGTTCCAGTTTGCGGGAGGCAAAGAGACAAAGCCAGACTCTTTTCAGCAGTGCGCAGCAATAGGACAAGGGGAAATGGCCATAAACTGAAGCATAGGAAGTTCTGCACAAACGTGCATAAGAACCTCTTCACAGTGAGGGTGACAGAGCACTGGAACAGGCTGCCCAGAGTGGTTGTGGAGTCTCCTGGATGGCTATTTGTGCAAATTGGTCAAGGGAGCCTGCTTTGCAGGGGGATTGGACTACATGATCTCTAGAGGTTCCTTCCAGCCTGTAGAATTCTGTGATTCTGTGAAGGTTCTCCTGCTCCCCCACTCCTCTCAGCCCACAAGTGTGTGGTGTTTTGTTTTTTAATTTGTAACAGTATCTTTTCTCTCCTGCCCTAGAAGCATGGTCATTAGTGTGATACAAATGCTAATTCATAACTAATTAATTAAAAAAAAATAAAAAATTGTGCTTAAGAACCACTGCAAATTCAAGCATGGAAAGACTATGTTGAAAGTTGTTGCAGTACCATAATCATTTATACAGTTGTGGTGTGTTCTCAGATAAGTGCCAGTAAACATGGATTTCACTCGAAAGGCTGTAGGCAGCTCAGAGAGCACAAAACTATTCCCACAAAGTATTTTCATTACATGGTGTACTTTCAGAACCTTCAGACTGTTAAGAGAGAGCCAATGCATTATAACTGGAAGGGTGTTATCATGAGCATTTGCTTTATTGCTGTTCTGTGAGGCTTAATTGCATTCCTAATATGATTTGAGAGCTCACAGTCTACCTAGCATCTCCAGCTTTGTTCTATTGCATTTCCTTTCTTGTGCACCTTAATCTTGGAAAAACAAAGTGTAGAACAAATTTTTTGTTACGTCCCTTTTAAATCATTTAAAAGGGAATCTTGATTACAGTATTTTCTTTTACAGAGTGCTCATGCAGCCATCTGTGCTCCAATGTAAAATATATTTTTTAACATCCTTCCATTACTTTGACTCTTCAGAAACTGAGAATGTTCTCTTTAATGCTGCATGCATACTTAAATTGCACTGGAGTATTGTCACAGCTTGCTGCTTTGGAAAAGTTTATCCCCCTTTAAAACAGATCTTCTGGGAGGTGCTGCTGCTTTCTTTCCAAGTTCAGTAAATCTTTTTCAAACTCGTATGTCTAGATTTCTAACGATGTAGCAAGGCTGCTATGTCTGCAGGGGATACTTGAATCTCTTACGTGTATTTAGAAGTTTCTCAGCATGGTAAAAAGCATTCTCTGTGGCTTGACTTATCTGAAGGTACTTAGCCCATCTCTGCACTTTTTATTTCTGTATTTGCATTGGAGAAACTGGTTGCAGATTCCTGAGAGCTCTGAAAAATAAAGCACCAAAAAACTGGCGAAGACTAACTAGTGCTTATTTCGTAATCTGTGTCGTATCTGCCAAAAGTTTCTAAACAAAACTCGGAATAAAGCAAGGAAAACTTCAAGAAGGTAAAAATCTGAAATAAGCAATAAAAAATTGAATTATAAAACATGGATAGCTCTTCATATATAGAATGTAAGATAGCAGCATTACATTTTTTAGTAACTTCCCATGGGTAGTCATGCCCAGGCTGCTCGTTCATGCTGGTTGTGACTTCAGGTGAGCAGAACTGCAGCAATTTTGGAGTTCCTTATTTTAGTACATCTTTTACTTGTTTTGAATTTATTTGCTTCCACTGAGTCATTCTGTAGATCTGTGTTAAAACTGAACTTAAGATGAAATTCCATGAATCCAGTTTGTACCTTGCCTACAATAAAATCCAGACTTTTAACCTGAAGCTTTTATTTTTGACTCCCTTGGCTCTCACCTGCCTTCAGCCCTGCTGACTCTGCAGTCCTGCTCCCTACCTGATGTCTACACCACTTCAGAATAGCTGGTGCTGCCCAAGACTGAAGTGGTGCCAAGAGCCTGTTTAAATTCCACTTGTCTTTAGTTTCAGAATGGCTGCGGTTATTGCCTTTCCTGGGTGTGCTGGCCTTGCTTGGGTACCTTGCCGTTCGTCCGTTCCTTCCCAAGAAGAAACAGCAGAAAGATAGCTTGATTAACCTCAAGATCCAGAAGGAAAATCCAAAAGTAGTGAATGAAATAAACATCGAAGATCTGTGTCTCACTAAAGCTTACTGCAGGTGTTGGCGTTCTAAGACGGTAAGATACCTTGTTGCTGCGTCAGGATGAGAAGCTGAAATTTGCAGTATTTTTATCAGTTCTGAGGTGGTGGATGGCAGCAAGTTGTCCTGTTGCTTTTCTCTGAGGGTGGGACAGGCTTCTGAGAACTGCATAGTTCTTTCTTTTCTCTACCATAAACTCACCTACATGCAGAGAGAAACTGTTCAGTCTTGTAAAATAGCACGGTATGGTTTTCCTAGAAAACTTACCACGTGACCATCTGTGAAAAGCATCATAAAAGCAGCCTTAAGATTTGAAAATAGAAGAATATATGATGCCAAAACAGTATTTAGAAAACTTTACATATTAGAATGAAAGTGGGACCTGTGTTTAGACAGAGCATATCCCCAGAACAACTAATTGATGACTGCTTTCAATAGTCCATATCCTGAGTCAAAGAAAGGTGGATGGGTATTTTTCATCTAGTTTCTTATGATTCTGACATCACACTGGTTTTAGCTTCTTTGGACTGAATGGTTTCCTGCTTTAACAAAAAATTGTGCCCTCAACCTAAGGGAGGTCTCTGAAATTCTCTCCCTTCAGAAAGATCATTTCAGCAAAGGGAGGAATGGGGGGGGAGGGGGCAGGTTTTTGGTTTTTTTTTCTAGCTAGTAACATGTCAGAGGTCTGACAGGGGAAGGGAGTTTGTTGAAATGGGACACAGTTGGAGGAACTACCAACTTTGATAAAGTGTTCTCAGCAAAGGAAGGACTGTGAAAATCACTGTGTAATTGTTGTACAGAGATGTACTAACTTCTTGTTTGTTTTCTTCCAGTTCCCTGTCTGTGATGGCTCTCATAACAAGCACAATGAATTAACAGGAGATAATGTAGGACCACTAATACTCAAGAAGAAAGAAGTATAGCAAATTCTTAATCCATTTGCTCATGACTGATGAGTCTTTTATACCACTGTAGTTGCAAGGAGCAGCATTTTATTATTATATGATTGGTATGATTTAGTCCAGTGATTGCTGTAGATTTTTTTTGAGATAAAGTACATTTAGACAGTGCTAGATCTGTCACTGTTTTGATACTTTATTCTAAGAATTATTATGTCTGCTTTGTAAAACTGTAAAGTAACTATTTCTGTAAATAAGTCATTTGTTTCAACAATAAAATGACTTCCTGCAGTTGAGCCTTTTTTGTGTGAACATGCAGTAACAAAAAAGTCACTATTTCTAGGTAAGCAGGTCAACCAGTAAAGTTGCCCCTTTATTCTGGGCCCATTCGTCATTCATGTGCATGTAAGGAAGCTCTTTGAAAGTTCACTTGCACTGCAGAGGCTATTTCTTTTAGCAGGGACAGTCATAGGAGGAGTTGGCTAAATGACAGAACTGAGAAAGTGAAGTAAAACTGTGTTCTTGGCTTCTTACTGACTCATTAGTAAGACAAGTCAGAACTGTGCTGTGGTATGGCTTAACTTCAGTTATAGGTAAATAATTGCTACTTATTCAGCTGTTAGACTCCACACTAATTCTTCTAACGTGCTTTATTCTTTAATGAATGGCTGCTTGTTTAAAAGTAGAACTTTAGATGCATGCCCCAATTTTAGACAATTGTCTGAAGGGAAGATCTTGACTATTCTTTAACAAGCATTTCATTTGACCTGTTCTTAGGTAAGAGGGGAAGCCCCACAGCAGCACACTGTTGCCAAAGCTTATCATCCCAGTGCTGAAACAGAAAGTGAGTCAGGAGGCAGTTCTCACACAGTGGCTGTCAAAGCAGCAGTCTCAATAGAGACAGTCCCTGCATTTTTAACAGGTGTGGTTCTAGGTGCTAAAAGCTCTTACCACACAAGAAACTGTGGTACATTAGGATGTGACTGTGGGTTAAATTACTGCTTTCTACAAAGTGTACTGAAACCACAGTACCATCTATCTTTATTTAAATGTTTCATGGAAACCTTATCCTGATGGGTGAAAGCAGCCTGTAAACACTATTGTATTAGGATCTAACACTTAGAGAAAGAACAGTAATGTAAATACCTTGTACTATGCTCTGTTTCACTCTTAGATGCATATACTGAATGCTAAGTTCAATTCTTGGGTTTGGTGGAAAAAGTGCTAGGTGAAATAGAAAAACTCACAGCCATTACAGCAATTATTCTATACAAGTCTTTATGTACTTCCAGCTTCTATCAGGATACTCTTACATTCAGATAATTTCATTGCTTTCTGTGTACAGCAATCCTCTTTTCTGTTGTTCCACTTAGACAAATGCTGCTGAGGTAAGTGATACAGCAGAAGTGAATTTTCTCCCAGAAATCTCCTTTAAAAAAAATGACAATGTGATGTTTAGCCTCTTGCCTCCACCTCTCGCACAATTTGATTATGTAATTGTTTTTCCCCTGCTTTCTGTTGGATGAAACTACTGCTAAACTACCTGCAACTCTGGCTACAGAAACACATGGTGTTTGGTTTGGTTTTGCTTATGTCTCTATGGCAGTGGAACCTACATGAGGTATAGTTTAGCAACAACTGTGTCACAGTTCCTTTTTAGAAAGGACATCTTAATTATTTCTACAGGATAGTCATCTTATCTTGCTTACAATCTTTTTTACTATTTCCCTGCATTTCAAAATGAATCTGTGAAGGGAAAACTGCCTCATGTGGCCACACTTAAGGTGAATCCCATCTTCATGGTGGTTTTGGAGCAGGCCTTAGTCAGGTGCAGCAAAGAGCCCTAACAAGGGGATTGCGCGTTCCTGTAGGGTAATTTTCATACTCTTGGCATTAAAAATCCCTTCTTTTGCTGCAATTGCTGCCTGTGGAAGTACAGCTATAAAACTGAAGTAAACAAAAGCTGAACAACACTGGCTGTAGTGCTTTGGCTGCAGGAATTTCAAACGAAGAATTGTTCTGCTTTTGTTTATCAAAGTAAGAGTTTTGTTTCAGCCTACCTGCCAGGTAAAAATAGCTGTGTAATGGATTCACGTCGCATCAGTCTGAGAAGGACAGCAAAATGCATCCCAAGATGAAGAAGGATACCAGAGCCTTTATCATCCTCTCTGATTTCAAGAATCCATGGAAGTTAGGTGTCTGTACCTGCACTCACCAAGTAAATGAAATTTTCTTGGACTGCTGAGTTCACGGCACTGAATTGGATTGGCTTATCTGAGCCTGTGCTGTTTGCAATTTGGATTCTTCACCTGCAAGCCAAATGCAAGAAGTTTTGCTCTTAATTTAATGTGATGTCCTTTGGAAGACAGATGCAAAACACAAAAATAAAAAAAAATTGCTGAATCCGTTCACAGCTTGTGCTCTAAATGCAAGTCTTTGCAACAAAAAGAAAAGCCAGCCTCACAATTTACTTATCTGTTCAGATTCTCTCTCTAAAGTCTGTGAGCTAAGCTAAGGACTGAAATGTCTGTGAAGCCCTCTGTCTCAGCAATGATAGAGTTGAACGCATTACCTACTAAGGTGTGCTGGGCTCTCTTGGCACTGGGTGACTTTTCCACCTTTAGTTGGAAGCCCCACACAAGGGGATAATAGCATGATAAACACCAGGACACAGGTGGTAGACCAGACCAGATCTTCACTTGTCTTGATGCAAAGTCGGGGAAAGCATAACAGGGCATGTCATACCATGATGCCTTACTCTACTAGAACAGTAGTAATGACCTCTTTCCACTATGAATTTGAACAATCACTGTAATAAACTACAAATAAACCTGCAAAACAAATATACTCAGATAAAGATGACTTATTTGTGTCAACTATTAGACAAAGCAAATGCGATTCAAGCACCATCTGGCCCAAAATTTCACTTCTTGGACTCCATTTAAAATGCAAAAACTATCATTTACCGTTTTGTGGCCATACTACAGCCTGAGCATTTCACAATTAATTCTAGACGTCATCTGAATTCTCCAGAATGTTCAGTTTAGCTGAAAAAGGAAGAGATTGATTATAATTACATTGTTATTTCATCCCTGGCTCATGCTACTTCCTGCTTCCAGATGGCCCCTTTCTGTCTTTACTTGTATGCTGCCTGCTCTAACTCTGCCTGCTGTGTGCCAGCAGGGCTGTGCTGTCAGACTGTTCTGCTGCTGAGGCTCTTCTGAACCTTCTGGAACTGCACATGCATGCAGTGCTCAGTATTCTCCACCTTGCACTTGTGCTTATGTCTGCATGACAGTGGGACTCCCCCAGTTACAGTTACTGCATGTTGCACGCTAATTTCAGTTCCTCCAAAAAAGAGACTGTTTGGCATTGCATAAAGATTTTATTAGCTTGAATTTATGCATTATTCATGAATGATTTCATGGCATTTTGTTCAAAGGGAGGGGGCCCTAGTCGTCATGACTTCACCTCTGCAAACTCTTTCAATTAACTCCTATTTAAAAGCAGCTGAAATTGTCACTTATTGTACTTATTGACAATATCTCAGCCCCGATATAACATTTCTTCTCATGACAAGATGTGTTTTGTTCCTTTCTAGAAAGCAAGGAGCATTATATAGCATCAATACTTCTCATTTTAGATCTGCAGGACTGTAATAGCTTCAATGCGATTCTTATTCACAACTTAATAAAGGCTCAGAGAAAGGGGCCCTGTGACAAATACACTCAGTGGTGAGGAAAGGAAAATTGAATTTGATTTGTGAGACAAAGCTACAGTTGAATCAGTGCAGCTATTCGGGGTCTAGAATGATGGGAGGAGTGATCCTGATAACTAAACTGAGAGGGAACTAAGATTAAGGGAACACGATAGAGTCAATTTATGAGATGGCGAGCAAGGCTGTCAGGCTTATGATTGTGTTCAAATTTAAAGGGCTATAATGCTTACAGTGTCACTGAACACATTCCAAATGTGGTGCAGTGATCGCTCCTTGAAGGAGAGTTTTTATTTTCTATAAAACTTTGTAAATAAACCAAACTATACACAGCTTCTCCTCTACATTTTAATCACATGAAGTGTATTATTCTATAAGCAGCCACTGATGAACTGAACAGCATACTCCTTCACTTTACCCATTAGGTCTGCACATACTACACTTTCCAAATGCAATAAGCTCCTTATAAAACTATCCTCGTTTATGCAACTGAGTACCTCAGTGAGCCATGCACAGCAGGCAGGAGGGACACAGAAGTCAGCGCTTGACACAGTAACCATCTCATGCAGCACTGGAACTGTTCATCAGTCTGTAGAGTTTGAGAGCACCTTCTTCTCTTGTCAGGGAACAAGCATTAACTGAAGACTGTATGTTCCCTAAAAGTGGAGAGAACAGCAGTGCATATGGTAAGGAAGCGTGGACAAAATGAAATAATAATCGTACTTCACAGCTGTCAGGGGAAAACTTACCCAAGAATTTCCTGGCGTTTATCATTGTGCTGGAGCTGCAGGCCACAAACCTTAAATATTTTTAAGAACTTCGCTTTTTGGCTAGAACCAGTTGAAGCCTTTCGCCTGCGAAAGACCTCATACAGGTGTTCTGTGCTCGTATCTACCACAACCAGTCATATGAAAAGGTACACATACTGATTATTATGTATATACAGAGACATAACACACGCACTCCAAATAATACAGGTACATACAGTTTTCCTTTAAAGGTATTTTCTTATTACGTTGCACAATAAAATACAGGAGCTAAAACAGAATTGCATAATGCTTACTTACAGAAACCAAAATATATGGACACATCAAATACATTCTGAATAGTGTTCTGTAAAACAATCTCAAATGAACTGTACTGTAGAACTCTGTGGGCAGCCACTGTCCTCTTAGATCTCAAATCTGTGTTTCTAAACATAACTAAATAAAACTCAGTTTCTGAAGGATGCTGGACTCATTTCATGATTCAGAAAGCAGTGAATGTCCTACTTAGAGCTTGTTACTCACCCAAAATGTAGCAGAGCAAGACAGATTAAACAATCTCTGTAACCGGCAATGCAAAACCCTAACTGGTACGAAAGCTGAAGACAAGAGCAGGGTTTTCTTCAACGGTTTGTTCTTGACTTTTGGAAAGTCAAGGAGAAGAGAAAGGTAACAGGTTATATGAGAAGATCAAATATGAACTATACTGTACTGACTGTGCAGAAGGCATCAATATTAAACAAAGAAAAACCCTCCAAAAAACGTTTGAACTTTTTGCTCCTATGGCAAAATATTTTGGCAAGAGATCCAGTATGCAACTTGTGCTTCTAGAAAGACCCACACAAGTGGTGGGTTCATGCTCACTGCTTTCTCATGACAGCATGTCATTCTTTCTGCAGGAAGGTGTGGTGGGGCTCCTTTCCCTTTGTAACATGCCTCTCAGTGATGCTTTCCCCAGCCTCTTCATTTAAATTCTATTTCTCTATTGATCAGAGTAAAAAGACCTTGCCAAACCTAAGAGGCCTCCAATCTCCAAAACAAACACAACCATTTACCCCTTGGAAAAATGAGTATTAACTTGAAAGGTTTTAGTAAATACTTGTTTTATTTTGCCACAGTTAAGCAAATGCAGATGTGTGGAGGATCAGATCATAGCATTTTCATAGACACGAGTATAAACTTAGAGCAAGAGATACCTGTTGATTCATAAATCCTGATTTGAGGTCTGTCACTACCGTCAGGTTTCCCAAAAGGAGCTGAGGAAGAAAGAAACAACTCGTTGCTACCTCGGCATTGCCACGCCAGCAAGCTCCATCCGAGGGGAGTTCTCTCTTGTCCTAGAGTACACACTCCCAGCAGCTGACAAGCTGGCTTTCATTGGCTTGACACAGAGATGCACAAAGGCTGAAGTACACACGCCAGGAAGCAGCCATCCCAATGCCATGTAACTTTCTCCCAGTCCTTACGGCCTCTTTCATCTTATTTTCAAGCTTGGTTCTTTTCACCGGGTACTCCTTTATTACCACAGCCTCACTGGAACTGTCTCTTTCAGCACATAAGCACTGCTTGCTGCTTCTTGCCATGACCAGAACTGACAGTCCCTTGAAGGTACAAAGGAACGTGTGAAAGAACAGCAATGGAAAAAGGCAGGTTTTCAAAACTGAACGAGAAAGGAGAGGGAACCATCTCCCTCTGTGAGATCTGTGGCAGGATTTGTTCACTGTGTGTCAACAGTCCTAATTCAGTTGTTGCATTCTTCGAGCTGCTGAACTTGTCATCTTACAGTCCAGTTTTAACCATCAAGAAGCTATTACATCCGTCTCCATTTTCTTTTGTTCATCCACCTACTGATCCACTCCATAACTGAACAAATCTGATCCTCTTCCTGGCCTCACACCCACATGTTTTTAGTAATTGATGACTGCTAACTTTGGAGTGACTCACTGCCTGGTCAGCCTATTTGCTGTATATTTACCTAGTTCATCTCTTAAGGCACCATCAACACAAAAAAATATTTTGTAAAACTCCACCAGACCTGCTTTTAAAATAGTAGTGTATCCGACACTTGTTTCGGTTTTGTCCAGAAAGATTACAGACACAAAATGTTTACTTAACAAAAGTGTAAGAGCTGAAGGACCACATTCCCATAAATGCCTGTCTTACGAAGGCTCACAGTCCTCTGGCTCTTCTCCAACCACAGCACCTTCCTCATTTTCCTCGTGTTTAGTCTGAGACTTCTGCAAAAGTCTGGGCCCTGCCAAGCCAATAACTAAGGCTCCAATGGGAGCAGTGATTAAGATAGCCAAGAAAGCTACTGTTAGTACATCCATTCCATACTTTTCCAGTTGCTCATCCTGATGACTTCTTGCTGTATCCAGGGCAAGGGAACCTATTGCAGCCTGCAGGAGAGAAAGGATTGCTGAAATGGAGGAAGGAATCTTCCTCAGCGAAACAGGAAAAAAAAGGGACTAATCATCAGTCTATGCTTAACATAAATTAAAAATCTGTAATTCATTCAAGCTCCTTAGTTTCTAGGCAGTATACAAAACAGTAAGGGTTCTATCATATCTATATATGAACAATTTCCATTTGGCTATCTGAATTTCCTAGGCAAGTGAGTCAATGTGAGTGGCTCCCTCTGGTGAGGAGTGTGGCTTAGCTGACATGTTATCCATTTCCGGAGAACGTGTAATTAATGAAATAGGCCAGCACACTGCATATTGGAGCTGTTAAAATCCCATACCTTGAGAATGTGTCCTGACAGCAGTCAAAAGTCAGCAGCTTTGCAAAGATTAGTTCACAATTCTTGCAGTAATCTCTGCCTGTTCCTATTATTAACTTCTGCTTACAAACTACCATGCTTTTGAGGCAAAGTCCAGGTGATGTAACAATCACTGAGCAAGAATGCAACCAGCCTGAGGCTTCTCTAGCAATAAGCCTGTCAGGCCAGCCGTTATTAGAACAACCATGAAATAAAAACCCATTCTGAGCCTCAAGTGCAACTGTGTCGGTGAACACTTTATGTGGTATTAGAGAGAAACACTTTCAGACTTCAAGAGTTCTCAAAATCTGTATGTAAAAGACACAATAATCTGCAGAAACTGATAAATAGTTATTCTGTGATTAAGTATTTACATGTACATTCACCATTATTACTGGGAGTATGACCCAGGATGCAAGCTAAAAACCCTCCCATGGCAGGTCCCCCATGGCCTTTTCAAGCAGACTTAAGACAGGGCAGTTCAGAATATGAACTGTCCACATACCGCACTCTGCTGTTAACAGGGACCCAATCCTCTCCCTGTTTAAGGCTGTGCTAGTGAAGAAGAGCTTTGCTAAAGACTACAGATCTAGCCTGGAATGCAGATGATGTTGGGCTGTTTTACCTGCACAGTGGCTTTGGGAATCCACGCCAGTGAGACGAATACTTTCTCCTTGAAATTAAACCCAGCAAAACACACCATCAGGAACGTCGCAACGATTCGCACAACTAGGGCAATACCTAGTGTAGCTACACAGAGCCCTGAAACAAAGACAAGTGCTTCTCACTATTTTTGTGCATAGGTGCCTGAGGGAAAAAAGCCTTCTAAAGTCACAGCTTTACAGTGATTCCAGTATGTTGGTTTTCGACAGCCATACTGCTTTACTTAAGATTTCTTTCTGGAGATTCTTTGGAAGCTAGAAATAAAATTGGATAACTAGTGACAGATCTTACCAACAGTTTCAGGCCTGAGAGATGTAACAGATACTTCGGCTCCGATCAAACCAAAAAGAAAAGGTTGAAAGATATTCCAAGCAATGGCAACAATTTTTTCTACTTCCCTCTGCAATAGTAATAATAATAATAAAAAAAAAATCCATCAATTCACACACATACACAAAACAACCCAAACAGCAACAACCAAAGCAGACACATTTAATTAATCAAACGACAAAATGAAAACTTATCATAAATACATTCCAGAATTGTTTTTTAGATTCCTAGTTTATGGTGAACTTTGATCTAATACTAAAGCAATCTGTAGCCTAGAGAATGAAAATAAAGCACAATTGATTTTCACTGTTTAGGAAGATGCAATTTCAAAAGTTTTGCAATGAAACTGATTAGCTTTTGGGAATTGCACGCTCAGACTTGTTCCATTTGTACTTGAGCAGAGTCAGACCCTGAGAAGTTTTAGTAATGCCTACTTGCACCACACTCAGGTAGAAACCAATTTCCACATGAGCAGGAGCTAGATTGGGTAAGCCTGAAATCTCTTACTAATGAAAAACGCTGAATGTCTCTGTGTGATTACTGTATGACTGCAAAACCATCTTCTCTCTTTGTGCTTGAACTTTACACCTAGCGCTTTTCCTAAAGCAACCTGCTGCCAAAGTAAACAGGAATCTTCCACTCAGTTGAAGAGGTACATGTAGCATCTCTAACACCACTTTTTAAAAGAAGTGGTTCTGCAATAGCAGATGAACATGCAGGCTGCAGTGTGTGAGGATGCAGAGCCCAGGTGTGTACTGTCCCTCACATTCTCTCTGGACTGACCATTCAACATGGCAGCACCTCTGGCTCTTCTATCAATGGAACAGTGAGATAACTGCAATACAAAACCTTACATAACCTTAAAGAGAATGAGGTGGAAACACACAGACCTGTAAACTTTTTTATTTGCCTCACTTCTCCCTGCTAACTTACTCTGCTTTCTTTTTAAAAAAATAATAAAATTCTTTCCAGATGTTTACTTCTCATTTAACTACTTCAGCAACAGGTACAATGTCCCTTGTTCTCTGCTGATGCTATTTGTTCACTTCCACCAGAGACAGCACCGGTGGCCTTTGTGATGCTCAGCAGGAAAATGTTGGTAACACTGAGTATTCAGTAAGCAGATCTCTCTGGCTGCATCTGATAAAAAGAGCTAAGGTGTTTGAAATCATCATCAAGCAGCCTCTCCTACTGATCAAAAGAATTTAAACTAAGTAGGTAGTTATGGACTGCATACGCTTTTGTAAGGACTCCCCTTCAGAAGTGGCTTAAAAGCCTTCAACAGTGAGCTTTATGAGCTTTAAGGTTTTTAACTATTTCAAGCCTCAAGTTTCCCCTCTTTTAAAACTGGACAACAATGTAATATTTTAAATAGAAACCATGGTTTCTTATTTGTTATTTTAACAGATGGAGAGATCGTACCGAGGTCAGGTTCTAGATGGGAATAATAATATATCCAGTCCTCTTTCCTTTCTCCTCCCTTCTCTTACTGCATGCTGCAAGGCTACAGATATGAAAAGGAAAATCGCCCTCAAACATTAAGTGCAGATGGTATCAAGAAAAGGGGCAGTGAGACATTCCAAGATACAGAAAATCAGCAGGGCAAAAATAGCAAGAAACAGGCTTCATAGCTAAAAGAAAGTGGCTTAGAGACAGTCTTTTGTATGGTTTCTGAACAGCTTTGTATCACCACTTAGTGTGGGCACTCTGCTCTCTGGTTATGCAGACTTGCTACGAATTGGGGAAAGCAATAAAATGGTTAATTACTGCTTTCCATTTCACCCCCTAAAAATCACAGGGAACAAAAGCTCAGGATATTGAGGCCATGTTCAGAACTGTATTTGGACATCTATTATTAAAACTTACCTTTAAATGACTGTGTAAGGCTACAGAGACTGTCACAGAGCTGGGACTAAGCTTCAGATTCCTCATCAAGTGCCATGACAACTAACCTTCCTTTACAGGGCTTAAAAGGTATTGCACTGATGTTTGAGAGAAGCTCGTGAGCATTTTACTGTCAGTATAACGTTACCTCATCCACATACATGGTAACTTTCTGTTACACTAAAGATTAGGAACAGTTCTACATTTATTTTCATAATCTGTACTTCCCATGAATCTACATAAATGGGCCACTGCCACTCCTGATGGAAATCCAAACTTCTGCTAAGCTGTGCATTCAAAGGAGTTCTGGTATGTTGTGCATAAACATTCACCTTTTCCTCGGACCATCCCATGCCAGCAATAAAAGCTAAGACTAATGTGCAGAGCCCTCCTGATCCAGGGAAGCCAAAATAGACACTGCCAAAAACAGCAAACATGGACAGTCCAAGCACAAAATACGATCTCATCCATGACAGAGATGCCTGCAAGCAAGCAAAGAAAGAAACAAAAAAAAAAGTAAATTCATGTCTGGAAATGGCGAATGTTTACATCTACTAATTTGAAGCTAACAGAGGGCACCATTGTGGAGGAATCAAAACTTTTGTTTGAGACTTGAACTATGCAGTTGAGTTAAGGAGTTCTTTGGGACACTAATTCCTAGCAAACTATAGTTCTGAAATGTCAATATTTCTTTTCCTCTGCCCATCCAAAACCTTACTGCCAAAACACTTTTTGCATAACAAGGAATATGATGCTCTATTCTAACCTTCCTGCTTCTAGGCTATGATAACAGCACCTCTACCATGAAGAGCCGGAGCTTATCCAAGGAGGGGTTAGATCATTGCCACTAAGTGTTTTTAAGGACAAAGGCAGTTTCACAGCAGTTATATCTCTGTGTTTCCCATGTCTAGTTATCAGTTGATTTCTGTGCCGCATTTCCATGTTATTTAATAAGAAAATTTGGTGCCACTGATGGCAATAGCTGTTGTTCAAACTGATTTCAGTATCCAGACTATATGCTTTCTTCTACAATTTTGTTTGTGTAGTTACCCTTGATAGTAAATTCATCTACCACTTTATATAAGCTTAATTATTAATGAAAGCACCATTCTAATTAGTGTTGATAATATCCCAAGCGTGTGATCTGCACATTTCTAAGATGTTTCCAGTAGGCTAAAGATTAAAAATGAGTGGAGGTAAATATGTTGCACATCAATTCAATCATTATTCTACTCATACTACTCAATAGGCATCAGATCCTTTTCCCTTTCCACGTGAGCATTTCCAACACCTCTACCACTTGTGGGTACAGGATTGTGAACTGGGTTCCAGGCTCTCCATCAGGAAGGACTGTGACATCATACACTGCTATTGTTGCAGTACACAAACAGCCATCCTTAAAACACTTCCTTGCTTTGTAGGCTTTGCAATTTAGAAGCTGTTAGAGCTGTACACTGCTTTCTCACAAAAGGTGTCATATGAAGTTTGAAAATGAATAATATAAAAATGGCATTTATAAACAAAGAATATCTTACATAGCGCAATTTTAAACAAAAACTTTTTTTTTTTAACCTGATCATGGCTTGGGAAATACCGAACGAACACTCCCAGAATCCCACCAGCTGCTATGCCAACAGCAACCTCCAGCACTCCTTGGAGCACATTGTACAGAGTGGAACCTATTTGGCAAAAGAGAAGTGTGTTAGAATCATAGAATCATAGAATCACCAAGGTTGGAAAAGACCTAAAAGATCACCCAGTCCAACCGTTCACCTATTCCCAATAGCTCCTACTAAACCATGTCCTTCAACACAACATCCAGCCTTTCCTTGAACACCCCCAGGCTCGGTGACTCCACCGCCTCCCTGGGCAGTCCATTCCAGTGCCTGACCACCCTTTCTGAAAAGTAATACTTCCTCATGTCCAGCCTGAATCTCCCCTGCCGTAGCTTGAAGCCATTCCCTCTGGTCCTATCACTAATGGCACGAGAGAAGAGGCCGACCCCCAGCTCACTACAACCTCCCTTCAGGAAGTTATAGAGAGCAATGAGGTCTCCCCTGAGCCTCCTCTTCTCCAGGCTGAACATTCCCAGCTCCTTCAGCCTCTCCTCATATGGCCTGTGTTCCAGACCCCTCACCAGCTTTGTTGCCCTCCTTTGAACACGTTCCAGGGCCTCAATATCTTTCTTGCAGTGAGGGGCCCTAGTTACCCTAAAGTTAAGTTAGTTAAAGTTACCCCTAGTTACCCCAGTTACCCTAAAGCAGAACCTTCACTCACAAACCACGCTGTATATCTATGGGAATGATTTCAGTATGGTCTCTGCTCTAAATTAGAGAGCGGAAGGAACGGCCTCAGGAGAGAACCCATGAGCCTGCAAGAACTGGAAAGTGCAACTTTTGTGCAACTCTTTGCTTATGCCAAGAAAGTGTGCCAAGGAAGTCAGAGAAAAAAAAAGCACTGCTAGAGCACTGTCAAACCCAGGGATACTTGAGACCATTTATACTGGGCACAAGGGAGCTGGACATGGCAGTTATGGAAAAAAAACAAAACTGTTTTCTGAAAGCTGTGATCCACACCTCAGAGTAAATGAAGTTACACCAACACTTTTGATCATGGGTAACTTCTCTGTCCATACTGAACTCCATATCTAAACCTCATGAGGAGCTGTCATTAAGATACAAACCAGTCAATCATAACAAAGCACACATTCCTCAAAATATCACAGTTTGATCTGGTTGTCACCATCTACAGATTAACTCGCATACCAGAAGAGAAAGCCATCCCAAGGCAAGTGTTGAAGCCTGTAATAGCCAGAATGTCATCAATGCTTCCAGCTGCCATTAGCAAAGTTGGGACACCTTTCTCCACTCCATATCCCCCAGCTTGTAAGATCAGCATTGAGGGAACTACAACAGCAGGAGAGACTGCACCTAGAACAAAACTGAAAACACAGGGTTTCAGCCTCTCCTAAATAGCAAGCACTAAACTGAAAAGCTTCAAAACATTATGATCTCCCTTCTAAATTTTAAGTACACAGACCTGCACATAAAATATCCTTACCTCTCCTTCCTAATTACAAGCATGGATATTTCCCTGCAGATCCACAATCACCTCTTACTTCCTGTTCACCAAAATAATATTAAAAATCAAAGGCTCCACAGGCTAAGAATTGACTCTACACTGCAGGCCAGTTCTCTCTGATACATGCCTTGACTACCCACTTTAGGAACCTGGTCTAGATGCTCATGACTTGTGAGTTCCTACTCAAAATTCAGTGTGTGGCAGGAGAGAAGTTCATTTATCTCCTTCTAGTATACAGTCTGGAACTGAGTCCACCAGTTTAGATAGAACCTAGATGGAAAAAGTTTCCTCTTCAAGGATATTACCCCACAGTGTAACATACCATGTCCTTATTTTCAACTTGTGGTAGGAAGACTGTTCTGTATAAATTTCTCAAAGTGGAAATTCTGCATTCCAGCACAAACTTGTGGTATCATTTTCTGTCCCTAAAAGCCCTCTGCCTTGTGGCTAAAGATCCAGGGATTGCACCATCTTTCTTCCTTCTATAAGTGCCCAGATCACAGTCAGAGAAGAGCAAAGACGCAAGTACTTCTCTACATCTGTAAATGTGACCTTTAAATTAGCTACAGAGCCAGACATGAATGGTAAGCAAACAGCCACAGGGGCTAAGAACAGCTTGAGGTGCCTGCTTGGCAGGGAACTAACTGCATGTGGATCATCTAGCTGTAACAAAAAAGTCATATAGGACAAAAGATGGTACGTTACCCTAATATAAATCCCCACTGCCACGGCAAATGCATGAGTAAATAGGCAAAAACAGCAGCTGTGCATGTTTCCGAAAGGCATGGTCCAAAAGAAAGCCGTAAGCAGACTGCTTTGAGCTTCCTAAGAGCCTACAACATAAAAGCAAATTCAGCCATTAGTACCAGTACCTCTGGCTTCATAGAGAGCAATAACTTTTATGACCTGACACCATTTATTAAAATAATTCCCTCTAAGTTGAAGTATAGGATATGACAGTTTTACATGGCTTATGCCAGAGATAGGCTCAAGCAGAAGTGGATTTGGATATAAAATTGCATGTGAGGCAGTGAAACCCAACAAATCTGTGTTAAATGAGGTTCCCACACTTTGGCTTCTTGTGCAGAGCAAACAGTTCTGGAGTGGCTGAGGTAACTACAGTTCATTTGAAGAGTGCACTCTCACCGCAGCCATCTCACCCACAGTTGCTTGACGTAATTTTCACTGTCCACAGAAGTTTTTGCTATCATCCCACAAGTTGCATAAGCAACCCAGAAATAATTCCAAAGTCTCAACAAATCAGAACATTTTTACGTAGAGCTACATAAAGTTGGAGAAAGAAGCCATGCACTACTTTGAGCTGTTTCTCACTTGATATCCAGAGTAGATTAAATTCTACCTGCCTCTGCAACTTCTACCCAAAAACTTCACTGAAAGAGAGTATTTGCTTGTAAAAGTAGCTTTTATTAGTTTATCCCGAACATGATTCTGCCAGGAGAAGTCCCTAATTTTGATATGGATAAAAACAACAAGTTGCAGTTTATCCCAGCATAATTAGGGCTGAGAATCACTAGAGCAACTGGCATCTGACTTCACAGCTTCAGCTACACAAGGAACAGTTGTAAGCACATCAAAGCATTGCTACATATGGAGTCCAAACGACAGCTTCGATTGCCACATGGGAGACAAATGAGACAGAGATGAAGTTCCTCTGGCCAAAAAAGATGTGGAGTAGAAAAAAAAACATTGTCACCAAACTGGGCACAACTCACAGGCTGTGCTAATACAAGTGTCAGTACAAGTGTCAATACCTTCATAAAAAGGACAAATAGTATACTTAGGAAAATCATTTGTTCAAGAGTGACAAAACCTATTTATCTAAAAATCTGAAAACTGGAAACACTGTAATTTTCATCTTGGGTAAGAAAATCAGATTTATTGACCTGAGCTAGCTATCCCTACACTAAATTTTATATAAGCTTTAAACAGTCATTTAGACAGGGGTAAGTATGGTACAGCTTTATCTCAGACAGCTGATTTTGATCAAGCAAACATCACAATAATTAATTGAGGGAATATGAAGTTTACAGTGCGTTGAAGAAAACTATTCTGTTCACAGAAGCGTTATGGGCTTCACAGTGACGTGAAACACTGCTTCTGTAGTACAGGCAGAATCATCTTCAGGATTAACACATTTGCATAAAACGTACAATGATTATAGAAAGAGAAAATAAAATAGCAAAAAAGACAAAGAAGATTTTTGTTTGTCTGATTTGTGCCAGCACAAACAGCATGCTCCTTCTGGGATGTGGATTCCCTTCCTTACTTGTTTTAGTTTGTCACAGTAAACTGACAGGGACATTGCTAGGCAGTATAAACTCTTCCTGACAGACTGTGATAGAATGCATGTCCCCATATGCCCTGCTCACAAAATTCAGGAAATTTCTTTAGGATATGGAGGATACATAGTCATAAGATCAGTTTTCTTCAGGTACTTTTTTGACTGCTCACCAACACTACAGATCTACCTGACAACGTTGATTAACATGTGACTACACAGCAGGAATTGTGCTTTTTGTAATGCTCTGATTTTCAAGTCTTCTAAGACCAAACAGTCCAATATTTTTAACAGAATCAGTGTCATACTTTGCCTTACAGAGTAGCTGGTGCCATACCTTTGGATCTAGACCAAGTCCTGCTCGGGTCAGGATAATTGAAAGAGCAATATTCCTCAGTGCGGCAGACCAGCGCAGATTTATCTGGACAATGTCACTAACAAACGGGGTATTTCGGATGAGAAAACCAGCAAGAAGCATCCCTTAAATGAAAGCAAACAAACCACAGTCAAATGATCTATTTGACTGCAGTAGAAGTTTATCTTGAATTTTAAAAACTTGACACAATAGGATGTATTTCTAAGAGACAACAAAACAACTCCTGCTCTGTTATCATTAGCCTTGTTTTAAAGATGGGAATGTGAGAAGATTAAGATGTTTAAAGCAATGGAAGTGGTCTAGAACATACCAGGTCACCAATGAGCAAATCTGTGAGATGCTGAAACACAACTCAAACAAGAAATGACAGAATTCTACTTTGTTCACCAGCTGCAGGTCATGCTTACCATGAACAAAACCACCTCCGGACCTTTAAAGATATATTTTTTGTTAACTTTTTTTTTTTTTTTTTTAAATATGAAAAGAGGAGGGTAATCTAATATTAAGTATTCCTCTCATAAGTTGGAAATGGTTTTTAAAAAATCCTGTCAGAAATGCAGGTATCACACGAACCATAATGCTGAGGTCACTGGAACATCTAATCTAAATCATCTAGTCATGGTCTAATTTGGAGATCTTAAAATGCTCAGGCAATTCAACTTTTAAGCAAAGGAGAAAGCAGGGGAAATAACAGGAACTTGCACTTATCCTCTATTTGAGCTAATTGCAAGATCCAACCTTTTGCAAATATTAACAAGGCAGATTAATCAGGGATTTCTTCAAAGCTATCAGAACTAGAGATACAGAAAAGTACGGACATGGTAACTATAGTTCTGTAAAGACTCGTTGTAGGTCCCCACGATTCAAAGATACATTTTTTTGTGGTATAATTTCATATTAACCATGTTAATAAACCAGAAACCAAAAGATGAAAAGTAAACTCTGTGCTCAGGTTGGGCACAGCTTGGTGTGTTTGCCTGTAAGCCTTGGCTGCAGAGCTGGTTCATCCTGTAACACACTGCTCTGCCCACCCCTTCCCGGAAAAAAAAAAATTAAAAAAAGAAGAAAAAAAGTGGCATAATTAGTCTGCAGTCCCTTGTGACATTTGTGTCAATGATCATGTGGCTCTTTGCACTTTTTTTGTGCGTGTGAGACATCCATTGACTGGATCTACCCCGATCTAGAAGATTGCTTATCAGAGAAAAAATACACCACCTTAAAAGATACCCTCATCATTCTGCTCCATGTTGCCAGCAGAACCTCCAAAGTGTATCTAAAATATAACACGTGACCATTTCTGTAGCCACATCCTTCCCCCTTACTCACATAGAGGCTCACTATAAGGTGCACAGAGCTGAACGAGCCACAGTGCACCTAGCAGAAATGAATTAAAGAGTTCCTACACAAGAGTACGAGACTTACACTCTTAGTGTAAAGATCAGTCAAAGACACAGCGTATTTCTTCTTCTGTCTCTAGGTTGCTCAGTTTTCCTCAAAGACCACGGATCTGAACAATTAACTCAAACCTAAGCAACTCACCACACATATACCATCATGCTTAAGTTTCACTCAGGCAAGCAGCTTCACGCGCAACTCAATTTTTAGATACGGATTAAATTGAAGAAAGCAGAACCCAAATGGTCAGATTTTGGAACTTGGTGATCCTTGAGGTCCCTTCCAACTCAAGCCATTCTGTGATTCTATACGACTCTGATTTTTTTTAAGGTGTTTACTTATTAAGGGCCCTGCTTTTGTAAAGCCTGTGTTACTGTGGGCAGCCATGCTATATGCAAAACTTCCCTCCCTCTTGTTTGAATCTGTTCTCACCTGTGGAACACAGCAGTACATGA
This sequence comes from Centrocercus urophasianus, assembly GCF_019232065.1. Lineage (NCBI taxonomy): Eukaryota > Metazoa > Chordata > Aves > Galliformes > Phasianidae > Centrocercus > Centrocercus urophasianus. The sequence goes on along the minus strand of NW_024884475.1, from coordinate 29,248,676 downwards.
ATACACACACTGCCCAAACAGTGCTGCAAACAAAGCCATCCAGCCCTTCTCCTGTCAGAGGGCCCACTGTGAGAGACTACAGTAACAGTTAATAATAATAATAATAGCAAGTTATTTATCACTTCAAGGCAGAGCAGGCTGCAAATGCCTCCTGTAGTGCCTTGAAGTTTTCTCTGTATCAACAGCTCGACTCATGTATAGGCTCAGCATAACAAAGGGACCACCTTTTTCAGCTACTTTGGCATCAAAGTACTTCATAATATCATACTAATGATAGTCAAAAAGAACTAAGGGGAGGAGGAGCCTTAGGAACATATAGGTAGTTTCACCTGAGCTAGCCTGGGGGAGTTTTCTAACTTCTCCACAAGGACCACAAACAAGTCACATGAAAAAGTGGCAAATTTGGGCATTATAAATTTGCATGTTCCTAATCCAACCATGCCCAATCTGCAGGTGTCCCCCGACTGTTAAAACACCACAACCACACAGGAAGAAAAGAAGAAAGGGCATCTTACCCAGAAGAGCAGGGAGGGGTGGCAGTGTTCCTATTTTAATGAGTCCAAAAATTTTACCTCCAATGACAGCAAAAAAATAAAGACACAAAATTCCAAACAGGTTTCCACCTGGGAGACATTCGGGCCCAGTGATGGACCAAACCACAGCCCAAACCAAGACCACAGCGGCAACTGGAACAGGACAAGAAATATTAATATCTAATCATTTCCAACAAATAGAGAACCAATTTCAATATTAGGTCACATTTCTTTTTCTGCTAAGGTACCATTAACTCGCAGAAATAAAAGTTCTGTACCTTAAAAATCATTATATTTTCGTATTATTAATTTTAATATATTAATATATTTAATATTATTTTTATATATTTATATTATTTTATATTAATATATTTATATTTATATATTAATATATAGTATATATTTAATATATTTTTAATATAATTATAATATTAATCGTAACACTGTTTAATATTTGACACTCCTTAAGCCTATTTCTGATTTCATAGACGCTGAGACACTTTAGAAAATAGTAACAGGAAAGTCATTAGGGACCAAAAAAGACTGAGTAAACCAAAGGCCACTGTGGAAAGCATTTAACAGGTCCCAGACTTTTAGCATAGATTTTCACCAGCACTCATCTTGCATTTGTGCTATCTTCCTTCAGCTAAGTAAAAATTGCAGCAGGAACCTGCTGTGCCTGATACGTCTTTGAGCTAATGACTGCAGTTCTGTTTTCATTAATATCTCATTTTTTGGCTAGATATGTTTGTGCATCCCCGGGAGACAAAAATCTGAAGGTGATGTCTCTGGGCAGCCTAAGGTAGTATAAATTAACACAGAAAACAAAGAGGGAAAGCTCCTGAAAAGTATTACAAAAAATATCTGAAAATATTATAAAATATGTGAAAATAGTATACTCTTTCCAGTTTCCCAAATCTGTTCCTACACTAACACAACAAGAACAGGCATGAATAGACATAAAGGCAGAAGAGCAAAGCAGAAGAAAAAACTTGCTGAATAAATTGCCCTTCTTGTAATCACATGAAAATAGAATAGAATATAGAATGATTTTCTATATCTTTAGCTACAGACTGTTAGTTTTCCAAACATAATGTCTAAGAATCACAAGCGAGAGAGAATAAAGGCTGTGGAAGCAAAGCCACAAAAAATATCTTATGTTTGGAAAAGCCTGAAATAGTTGGTTAGCTGGGCATTCTGTTCTGGGAGCTTAGAGTGCAGGGCAAATCTTAAATAGAATGAGTCAATTTGCCTTGGAGTTATGAATCTTGGCTTTGCAAGCCTAGGATAATAAGTACAGAAGAAGGTATTACTGCAAAGTCTCATTTTTGGTGCCTTAATTCAATGGAAAGCCATCTAGTTTGTGGAAAATGCACTCTCTTCATAAACCATCTCAGTATACTCACACCAAAACTATGAGAATTAGGAAGCCTTCCTTCTACTCAGTTTAACTAAACATTTTGCATTGTCTTTTTCTTACTTACCATTTGTTACTATTCGAGACAGTAAACCCTGAGGAGGACAAGCAAATATTTGCCTCCATGTTCCTGCAGGTGCTGAAGACCCTGATATCGGTTCTGGAGGCTGCTGAGCTGAGTGATTCAATAGAGCAGTTTCTTCTGTTTGTATATTCCCATCAGCACCTTTGGCATCTGCTGTTGACCCTTCCTAAATGAAAACAATGAAATTATCTCAGAAGTGGCTCAGTATGTATTTGCAGTGACATACAACATACCTGCAATCGGTCGCAATACGCTGGATGCATCCTGTCTACTGATGGACAACATTAACTAAACAACTGCTGACTACAAGAAAGATTAGAGCTTTGTATTGGATTTGGCATTTTCCACTACGAGTCTGTTTTCATATGGCAGAAAGTTGTGCATATGAAAGACTGCAGGTCATTCATTTATTTACTGCTTTTAAATCCATTTCTGTGAAAGCTCCTGAGCCTATGTGCAGAGCACTTGTTCAGCAACAACAGCAGGGTATTTGATGAAAAAACATCATTAATGAACTGTGCCCAGTTCGTCTTGTGTGTGAGCCAAACATTCATCAACGTTTTTCACAGTTCGATACGTTTCTGCTTCTGCAGTGGATTCCACAATGAAGTAACACTCAGCATCATCCGAGCGAGGCACTATCTTTAATATAACTTGTAATTAACTTCTACTACAAAGCCTTGAACCAAAACAATCAAACCCACTTGTGATTATACAAAAATGAAAGAAACAGTGCAGATGGCAGTGCAAACATTACTCACACGATCCATAGTAGCAAGGCTCAAGCTGGTAAGTAGAGGCAGAAAAGAAGAAATGTTACCCCGGCAGATTCTTCCTTGAATAATGGTTTCTTGAGGCACAGAGTTTTTTAAAGCTGCTCTTTTATATTGATTCATCTACATACCCGAATTCATAACCAATATCCTTTTTGACCATTTTTGGATATGCATCTCCCTTCATTTAAGGGTCCTTATTTTTAAGAAATTAATCATCTTTCTTCCTCTAAAATTATTCATCTTTGTGCCAGCCCATTGTCATAGCGTGGACATGGAACTCTCGCCCATGCTGCGGTTTGGCCTTCATCCAGTAGCAGTTCCACATTTCCCATTATTTTTCTCTCTTTTATATATATATATATACGTATATATATATATCCCTTACTCATAGTCACAGTTGGAACATCAAATCTTGTGAGCTTTCAAGCACGGGATTACTTGGTTTCCTATCCTGTGATCACCAGCTTCCCATATATATCTGGATACACCACAAAGTACTTGTCTTGTGTCAGTATCATGCACTTATCTAACTTAACGCAGTTTTCAAAACAGAATGTTTATTATGACAAATTCTCACAGAGGAAATTTCTCTCCACATTCTGTTCAGCATTTTGATGGATTCAGCAAGGAAAGAGAAAGATTCTTCTAAATAAAGCTGCAATTTGAAATGCTAATTAATTACCTCACTTTTCTCATGCATGGGAATCATGCCATTTCTCTCACATACTGATGGTTCAGAATCTTCATTCACCGTATCTTCCTTCACCATTGTGGCAAAGCTAATGAATGCAATAGAGGTAGAAAACTTAAAGAAACAGGTAATAGCATTTTCCAGAGGCAACGCTTTCCTGTAATACTATTATTAATATTAATGTGAAAAAGCCCTCAAAGCCCTGTTTGGAATTTAACATCCTTTGCATGCCTGCATATGCTATATATAAGACAAAACACAGAAGCTAATAAAAAAATAGTATTGTTTGCAAAGTCAAGCACTAAAAAAAATTAAGTTTTAGAATCACTGTGTTTTGCGCAAACACATTATGCACTCTGTGAGAGTATGGCTGTAATATACACCTATATATTTATGTCTTCTATAAGAACAAGAGAAAAATCACTTACTGCCAATATCTCTTGCCAGGACCACAAGCTCTGAAAGTGTCACAAAACGTGTGCACGTGGTAAGGAAAGTGACCATTTCATATAGATAGTAAGCGTAGTTTGTATAGCATACCCACAAGGGACACTTTCTTCCCAGCTAAAAATCTGATCAGATCCTGCTTGATTTTTAGTGAAATTTTCAAGGAGATGGTCCTGTTAGGCATCACCATTCAAATACACTGATTGAGTATCTCAGAAACAGAAAATGTTTGCTTGACTAGAGATCTAAGATACACCCAACTTATTCTTGGGCAAGACTAAGAAAAAATAGCTCTTTGTTATTGCTCATAAGCCACAGAGATCATTCTTAAGAGTGGAAAATTCTTGATTTGAATGCAGATAATCATCATTGTATTTGCTCTAACTAGTCAATTTCTGCTGATACGTCGATGTACTAAATGTTTTGCGTGCATGTGTGTGAAAATTTACTACAATTCCACAAGTCTGTGTCAATAAGAGTTACACTCACAAGACTTGGTCGCATTATTTGTCACAGTAACTCCACACCAGTGGTAACAGTACTTTTCTTGAAGTCCGTTTCTCAGGCCCCATAAGCCACTCAAGTTGTGCCAAAACATTTGAGCCAAAAAATTCCCTCCTTGCTGAATTGCTGGAAGCAAGTCAGAGACCTGATTCTCACCATTATCAAGCCTTCAGTTCATAATATCTTTGAGATCTGCAAAAGATTGATGCCTTGAACATAGGCAGGGGCTGTTTTAACACTTGGTTAATTTTGTTTGAGCTGTTCTGGTATGAAACTGGCTTGACACAGCTAAGACATATAGAAAGAATACAGAAAGACAGTATCAATGTGTTCTAGTGTAATGGTTTTGCTATCTCTCCCCATGGCATCCGTACGTCACTCTAATTTTGAAAGATGTGCGTGTGCTGGATGGGTAAGGGATAATATAGATTGTTCTCATACATGTTTGCATGGGAGATGATCCTAGTTCTCAGGGTCAGACACCTGTAGACGTGAAATACATTGATACGCACAAGGAAGAGGAGCCCACCTCCCAACAACTTCAGGGCCAGCACGCACTGTTTAAGTAGAGTAAAGGAAAGAAAAGACTGCAAAAGGAAATCTGCTTAGCAGGGATTTTTCCAAGGTAGAAATCAATGTCTCAGACAGCGTGAGCTTGCCCTTGTTTGTTGTGTGACAGACCTTCAGCCTTGGTTTTTGTTTTATAAATTTCCTCTGGACAGATTTCTTTGCAAATAAAATCAGATGGACTGAAGAAAGGCGGAACAGAATTCATACTCCACTGTTAAGGCCCACACTGTGGAAACTGGAAACCAGCCAGCAACATGCTTGTTTCACTACAGCCGTCTGAAATATACCTCCCTTGGCATGAAAGAAGAAAAGCTTTTTTATTACAGCTGTTGTTAGACCTTCTTATTTTATTTGTTTTGAATAGGAAGGAATTCGAAAGAGAGGGAAAGCGAAGCTCCAAAGATGACTGATGGGAAGCATGTGCTTGCCGATATTTTTAGCTCTATTGCCCTGGTGACCGTTAGCGCTATTCTGTGCATGCACACGAAGTGCAGCAGGCTCTGCCAAGAGCCACTAACGGCCAGCATTAAAGCAAAGCGTCAGCCCCAACCACCCGTCACCCAGAAGGCGAAAGCGCACCCTGATGCAACGTCCTTCCCCGCCTCCCCAGCCCGCTTCCTCCCTGCGCGGCTCCCACCTCTCCTCCTGCGGCCTGGGCTTACCTGTGGAGCGGCGGGAATCAGAGCGATCTCACGTTCCCGCGCAGCCTCTCCAACACGCCGAGATGGCGATGCGCTCGACCACGCCCGGCAGCAGGAGCAGCCCGCTGCCAGCTCTGGCTCCTCCTCCTCCCCTAGCTAGTGCAGCACGATGCCTCCGCTATCCACAGCTGCACCAGGCAGGCTGCAAAATCGTCCAGCTGCAGGCAGGAGGGACCCGAAAGGCTTGCCGGGTGCCGTCTTCTCCTCTCGTGCCGCGCGCACCAGGCGGCAGCTTTGTTTGAGCCGCGGAGCAGCCCCGAGCCCGCAGAGCCCGCAGCGCGGGAGAACAAGGGGAGGAATTGCATGGGGGAGGGCAAGAGAACCAAAGTGTTGGCACGTCTGTGGTGCTACCGTGAAAACATTCGTTTCGTAAAGATGCATCAAATACATCCGTCTCATCTGTGGGTGCACCTGGGGAAAGAGACAGCCCTTCTTCCTTCCTGTCGCTGAGTCACGCACTCGCACCGGGCTCTGTGAAAGCGGCTTCGATTGCAGCGCGTTGCTACTCAACTCCCAGCAGCGTTATGTAGAACTGGGCTGACAACGAATCTGGTTTCAGGGTTTTCTTTTGACCAGATTAAATCTTCCAGGACTCCAAGTGAGGGATTTAAACACTCACCTTTCCCGAAGAGAAAATGACCTAAAATTTGGAGTCATGACCCTCCTTATCATGTGAATGCAGTAGGAGGAAAGAAACAAGATTTCCCACAACAATTCAGGGAACACAAGAATATTAGAAAGGATTATCTTTTAATAATGCCAGTAAGCCTGCTTGAAAACACTCGATGTGTAGAGGCACATTTCAGACTTTTGGCTGTTAACACAACCCTGCAACACACACACACCGTTAAAGAGGCAAGAGACAGCAATCGCTGTTGGTGTGGTTATTGCTGTTTTTGTTTTTGACAACCAGCTTCACTGGAAAATGCCTGTATCTGTGCTTTCAGTACAATGTAGAAAGTGGATGCTATCTCCTTCTGTTGCAGGAGTGTTTTGTCTAAACAATATTTGAGTAGCGCCAGTGTATTACATTCACCAATGAGCTTAGAAATATTACCTGTTAAAGTTCTTTATGCAATCAGTAATTCATAATGATGAATTTGAGAGAATTTTCATTTTCAAAATAGCACAAACTTCCTGCATTGCTACAAGTGTGGAGATCCCCTTCCCAAGGTAAGCCCTTTATACCATCTACAGAAGGAGGACTTTGGCCTTCACCTTAACCTCTGCAAACACCGAAACAGAATCCTGTCGGCCTCAACTTTCAACATTTGACTTTACATCAGTGAGTAGTGGTGGAGCCGTTTTGGATAACTTAGGATTTTTGTTCCAACTTCATCCTGCTTGGCTGCTGAGGTCACCTGAATGAAATGCCAGAGAGCGTAACTCAAAATCCCACAGACAAACTACACAGGATTGGAACATTCCCACTACAATTAAAGGTAAGAGCTAAAGTCCATAACCAGTCTGAGGAAGCAGGCTCCACAATACTTCTCATTTTAAATCTGTAAGCAAACACACAAATTGTACAAACTGACTGATTGTACAAAGGCTGATTTGAACCAGGTATGTTCTTTATCTTTGAAATAGAATAATTTCTATTAATGCCTTACCAAACACTGAAGAACTCCAGTCATTTAAAAACGTGTCACTGTTACAAAAACGAGTACATGTTTTTCCCACTTTTTAATGACCAATAATACTCAGTAGCATTTATCTCTTAATTCTTCCCCTATATGTGTATGAGTTTCATACATATTTTTCATAGATATGAAAAAAACAAATGGCATATAGCTTCATTCTCAAACAAAAAGCCATATTTATAGGAATTCAGTCCATGTCATTCATGTCAATTTTAACTGTTAGTGTAACAGATAGTTCTGGAATTCAGATTATTCATTGCCTTAGGTCTTTGGGTCATGCTTTTTTTTTTTTTTTTTCTTCTTCTCAGTATGATTCCTTACCATGACAGTTTCCAATTCGTAAATCAAAGCTCCATTGTGCTACTATGATAAAAATATCAATACAAACTCTTGTAGATACAATCATTTTGAGAGAAGTTTAGTTTTAATTTTAGCAAGAACTATGTTTCTGTCTGAGAGTCAAGCAATGGAATATCTAAGCACAGAACCTAATCTGTAGAATTGATAATATTTGTCCTGTATTCGTACATTCACTAGTAAATCCTTCTGGGAGAGGAACATATTTGCTCTATCTAGAGTGGTAAAAATCTCACTCCTTTTGCTTTATACCAGAAGTAAAATACATTCTGGAAAATTCACATGTGTATCTAAGAACACTGCTTACACATATACGTCTATCAGAGTGATATTCTTGAATAGTGTTCTGCACATGAAAAACAGAAGAAAAAGATAAGATATTTTCAAAACCATTTTAAGAGTGAATATGCCACTAATGAAATAGTTTGGGGAGGTTGGTGGCCCTGCATGTGGCAGGGGATTGGAGATTCATGATTGAGGTTCCTTCCTATCCTGGCCATTCTGTGATTCTGTGAACAGCCATTATAACGATTTATCTTCTATCATCTCTGCTTCACAAAGACAATGTCTATAATCTTCATATGCCTAAACAAAAAACACTGTGGAACTACAAGGCAGCCAGTCCTACTGCTTCTAATGGTCATAGCTTTTTGGGCTATGATTTCTTGTTGTTCAAAATTCCAACAGTCTAACTTGTCCAGTGTATGGGAAAATGGATATGGTAGTTGCAGAAAACAGCTGTGCATGTACACTGACTCCTTACTGTATGTGCAGGAATTTCTTCTGCCCATGCACTGTAAATCCAGTGTCTCTGACAGTCTTGCACCTTCTATTCTGGATGTCAGTCTCAAGTCAGATTCTTTTCAACAGTCCAATACAAACTATTTTTCTATAGTCATTACTGTTTTCAAAAACCATCCTGCTAACGATAGAAATGAGCAGAAACAAAAGTCTGCAAAGCAGGATAGATTTTCAGGTATAATTTGCAAGATCTAGTGTGTTCTCTAAAAGTAGATGTCTGTCATGAGTAACAAAATCATTTCAACCTTCACATATACCACTTCTGCTTTCTTCTGTTGTTTAAAATTAATATTAACTTGATAATTTTTTGGCTGCTTTAAAAGTAGTCTGTTTTCTCTGGATAATTTCTTAATGCTGCTAAGAATTGTGAATGTTTAAATTCTAAATATTTTCTAGGCTGAGAATAATGATAGCATTAATTCCTTTCATTTAGATTTGCTTAAAACAAGACCGAGACGTAGAATGAGACCACATAACCATAAAAATGCACCAAATTTGTTCTAGAATACATCCTATAAATGATTTAAAACTTTGAAAACTCTTAACTGAGAAACATGATCCTCACTTTTTGCCTTTCATTGTATGGATTTCCATCTGCAGGTAGAGTTGATTACAGGCTCCATCCTCCATCAATGACAACTTCATTGCCAGTCATGTAGGCAGACTGAAATTACATAAAATATAGTATTTTTTTAAATGCTGTATTTTTCCACAAGTAAATGCTTTTTTAAAAAAATAAATATAAAAAATATACACTTTTTCATACTTTTTTTTTTTTTTTTTAAATAAGCTTAGAAACAGAAGCCTTTTGGCTAGCTCAAGGGAGTGCAGCAGAAGCACTATTAAAGGCAGTAAGACTAAAATACATCCTAAATGTGCAAATTCACATAAGATAGCCTTCACAGATTCCACCTGCAGGAATAATGTTTTACACTATGATGTCATTAGCTCCATATTTCATATTTCAGCTGAGCAAAATATGACTTAGGTCAACCAGTAAGGGGACCTAAATGAAAATTTAAATGACTTAGAATAACAAGGGGAAGAACTGAGCTGGAGACATCCTTTGCTGTATCCCATTCTGAAGCATACTGCAGAACTGGAATTCTGCTTACAGAAGATTACAGAAAACCATGTGACCAGACTGGAAAATTAGTAGCTTTACAGAAACACTGTTTGAGAACACTAGAAAGAAGATGAAAAGATTATGATAGGTGGAAACATCAAGACTGAATTAATTGCATTAAATTATTCTGCTGTGCCCAGCAGGATTGCTGGGCAAGTTCATTGGAACCTAGTTCAGTATTAGATCCATTGTGAATGTATAACATCTGAAATAAGCTTGATACGTGTTCATTAGTATTAATGATATTTGCAGTGAACATTTAGAGTTTGGTCTATGAAGACCTCAATTGTTCTATTGTTTTCCTTAAGCCAAAATGGTAGGCTTAAACATAGCATTAGACCTCTTAGATCAGGTCTCTCTCTCATGGGTCTACACAAGTATTTTCTCTTGCTTACCGCAAGCAGGTAATGACAGTACTAATTCCACTTCCTTAGGAAAATATCTAACTGCAGAGCAAACAAAACTTGCAAGAGCAGACAAGCCCATTTCTCCTATGATTCAGAATGATCTGGGGTCAGTCAGCTTTCTCAAATTACATGGAAAAAAACCTGACTATGGCACCAAGTATGTAATGCCTTAATCACTGTCAACATTCAGAGTAATTTTTGTATCAGTTTTATTCAGTAAAGTTTTACTCAGTAAAGGTTTGGGGGTTGTTGTTTTGTTTGGGAGGTAATAATCAAGCTCATAACAGATACAAGCCCTCCTGGAACAAATTCTCTTTACTGAGAAGAAGCAAAATAAAATGGGATTGTGACAGGAAGTGTTACTGTTCCAATACTTACTTCCTCAGAAGCCAAGTACACAAAGAGATGGGCCACTTCTTCAGCAGTAGCCATCCTGCCAATCCTCTGTCTGGCTAGGAAATCTTTCAGTGCCTAGATATATAAAAGCATTTGGTATGTTGAAAATATAAAATAATTCTTTTAATCCAAGTAGCATGTGATGTGTACAAAGCAATACTGGAAGCAAGCCATATGTTATAATTTTTAGCTTACTGGGTAGAGAGTGTGTGCTAGAAGAAGTTGTAACGGTCACTGTTGTACAGATTTCACGGACCTGAACTTCTGGTTGCAGAATAAAGCCACTGAAGCCCTTTCTCTTTGGTGGATGATATTCCCAGAGCCTTCAAATGAGTCCTCCCAGTCATTGAGTTAGTACAATTAAAGATCCCAATTCATTTTTAAACACATAGGTCAGAATGCCCTCTCTATCATTGTTTTGTACTGCTCTGTGTTTACTGCGCAACAGTGACCTTCCAAGGCACTTTAAGCCTCCCATCCTCAGCAGAAATTCACCAAGCTTTCAAAGACAATGCCACTGTTATATTATCCTTGGTACTCTAAGATAGGAATTTTCTTAGTTTGAGAAGTGCTGCAGGTTAGTTTTAGTAATTGAAAAAAGGATAAACATTGGTGCATACACGAACAAACTAATGAATTGTTTGCTCATGATATAGGCTGGTTGTTTAGCAATAGAGATCAGTATATTTAAGGACTGATGCATTAATTTCATAAAAGAAATCAGTGAACGCTAGTTCTGTAACTTCCCATTTCAACTTCGCCTGGTGTGTGAACAGCCTTGTTTAAAAACTGTCTGGATGTGGTGCTGTGAAAGAAACTGTTTTTTTTTTTTTGTTTGTTTGTTTGGTTGGTTTTTTTTAGGGACATGATTTAGCAATGGGTTGTTTGAGTTAGGGTAGGTATGGTTAGGGTGAGGTTGAACTTGATGATCTTTAAGGTCTTTTCCAACCCGAGCAATTCTATGATTCCCTCAATGGTCCTGCTTCATGAGAAGCCCTGGAGACAAAGTAGACTGCTTCTATCTTCGCAGCCACCAGGTACAAGAATTTATTCTTCAGATTTCTCTCATACCGTTTTGGATTAGAGCATACTAACATAGAAAGTTGCTCATTATGGGCTAACAAGAAATGGAAATTTGGCAAGTTGGGGAAATACTGCTGAGTTCAGCCAAAAGTCTCTGTGATGAAGCTGATGATGGAAAAATGGGGAGAAAGTAAGTGGCTGAAAACCAGCAGAGGCTGCTACCATGCATGCTCAGAGGGACATTAGCATATATTAAGGAATTCTTGAAAAAATGAATAGGCATGGAAATGTACTGTTTAGGTATGTCTTAACTGTTTGAACATAGAACTAGAACTCTGAGAGTGCACTTGTTTTGTCAAGTTGTCTGGTACATATCATGAGGAACAAAGGAATGCTGCTTTCTAACATATAGATATGAAAACATAACATATGAAAGTTCAAGAGTTTTCTTCCCTAATTTTGGATGACACTCACCTGATCTGGGTTGGGCTGGGCTTTGATTCTTTCCTGTAAAGATGGTGTGTCAACAGTTCCTAAGCAAAAATTGTAATTTCAAAGTTAAAGCTCAACTTCATCAGCAATCATAACAAAAAGTGCAGTTAATGGGTTCCATTTGTATGTCATAATACTGAAGTGTAACATCATAACGGAATGCACGAAAAGACTGCAAAACTATCAGCGTAGCCCACGAGCCTAAATTTCAATAGAAGATAAGACTTGAGAATTACATTCAGTACTTTTCAGATGTTTGAAAGATAGCTAGCCTGTTACGTAGGCACCCCCTGCTTCTACCTTGAGAAATACAGGTTTAACAATAAAAATACTGTGCTTCAAAATACTGTGATCTGTACATAACAAGCATGTGCTGGTTTAGCAAGTTAAGATTTTTAATTATAAAGTAACAAGTTTTCTATTTTGAGAGTCAGAAATGTTTCAAATACATCCTTTTTTCCCCCCTTAGTTTCTTGTAACAATAGTTGCTGCTTACAAATCTATTTTTTGCTAATAATGTCAAATTATGTTAGGCTGTATGCCTTTTATCATCCACTTGTATTAACAATGTACTGTAACAATACTTACCAGGACATACACAGTTGCATCTGATCCCTTGCTCAATGAAATCAGCAGCCACAGACTTTGTTAGACCAATAACTGCTGCCTTGGAAGTACTGTATACACATCTGTTCACCACTCCTACAGAAGGCCAGTATGAAGGCAGCACAGAAGCAAAACGAAATCAAAAAAGAACAGGGAGAAGTTTATTCAATATGCATCTGCTTCTGAACTGCAGTGTTTACTTTAGCTTGCCCTTGTGGAGAAGCTGTGCTAACTAGAATGCCAACTGCCAGAATTCTACTCAAGTACACACCAGAATAAAGCATAGGATTCTTCAATAACAGCAATCTGGGGAGTAGTCCAGAAAAAGTAACACTGCAAGCATACAAAGGATCATGAAGAGCAGAGTCTCCTCTTTTAGCCACCATTACTTTTCATTGGTAGTTATGACTGTATTGCTTATTGATTCATTGTTTCTCTGAGTAACATAAACAGCAAGAATCACTGAACAGAACTCTTTTCTCAGTTATTACATACTGATAAAAAAGATGCTACAAAACTTTCATAAGAGATTCAAAAGCTCATAGGCCATGACTTGACTGTTTCTGAAACTGCCCATGTGTTAATGTATATATATTTTTTTCTTCCTGCATTCCTCCTACATTTGCCAGCATCCTCTAAATTAAGAGCAGTGCAATATTTGTCACTGTTACAATTTTCTCACCTGCCACTCCCCCAAATATTATTATGCAGCTTTTCAACTTTTTTTCTTAAGTTTTTATACACATCACTGCAAATTATTATTACTGTTCTTAAGAAGACTGAAGACTTCATAGTACCATTGTGTCCTTGCAGTACCACTTCACTGCCCTCACTGTGAATAGAAAGTCAGATTTGCTCACTTCAGCTGCCCTAGGGAGTACTACATACTAGGGAAAAAAAACAAGCATGAACGTCTTTATCGTAGATCATCAGAAAGCAAAAATCAAAGCAAACACCTAGGCAACCTGAATAGAAGCAACCTGCACTGAACAGAGATAACAAGCATCAGATCCAACACAGTAGCAAACCTTCCTTTATCAGGAGGCCCTCTATTGTTACAAACCTTTGTTTTGATCACAAAACTTCATCTACAACAAACAAACCAGTATAATCCACTTCCTTTTACTGTAATTAAGCTGTAATTAAGAGCAACCCATTCTGTGTGCTGACTGTGGAATTACTACTGTACATAATTTAACTAGAGCATGCATCAGGAATACACACAAAAGATCGAAATCAAGGGCATTTGTTACATATATAAAAAAAGTTCTCTCTAGAACGGATATACAAATTTTTACAGAACACAGTGTCAACATGATAATTTAAGACTGATTTATGTAGGAATCACTGTAGAAAGCCTCTCACCTTTCATGCTGGATGCCACAGAAGACATATTTATAATATTTCCAGATTTCTGTTTAATCATCTGCAAAAGAACATTTACATCATTCAAACTGTTTTGTTATTTGCAGGCCTAGCAGAATAGCCAATAGCACCAACAGAATAGTCCTGTATACAATTGAAATGCAAGATCATGAGTCATAGGCATGAATATGTGCTCATTTCTTTTTAATTTGTTATCTGAAGTAATAAAACAGATTCTGAAACTATCACTGAGTACTCTTGCCCACCCCTAGGATTTACCACCTAACCAATTGACAGGATTATTGAAGTGACACAACTGTAGCTTATCTTGTTCCAATTCACATCAGATGGAGTGGCTAAGGCTTAAAAAAAAAAAAAAAAAAAAAAAAGAAGAAAAAAAAGAAAACCTTTGAAGTGTGCTTGTGTTATAACCTTTTCAGGCATCTCAAAACCTAAAGTGTCTAAAGCTATTATAAACAACCTTTAGAAATGAAGATTAACTAATAAAAGTAAGGACTGGAGCAACACTGGAGAAGAAAAAAAATCAGGCATCCAGTAATGGTCACAGCTACCTCTTTTGGCCTTTGCATTTACAGAAAAAGTTGCACAGCCATATGCTTATCTCAAATTGCAGTCTGTGACAAGCAACAACTTAAAACCCTCATATCCGATTGCAATGCAGAGAGCAACAAAGCCTCACTTTAGGAAGGAATGTCTTGATCATTAGATACATGCTGCGAACATTGAGGTTCATAGTAAAGTTCCAGTCTTGTTCTTCACAATCCAGAATGGTCCCATGATGAACAAACCTGGAATAAGTACATGATTACTGTGCAAGGTTTACATTTCTATGGCTTTTTATGCAATTCTGCCATTACCACTTTGTAGTATCCTTCCAATCCTGAAAACGCAGGATCGAGAGCCCTTTTGAAGGAAGTAGCAGTGTTTTTCATCAGATGAGTATCAGGGACACAAAGCAGACCAATGAGCAACAAAACATTTGCTAATAAGGAAATTAAAACACAAACACATTTAAAAAAAAGTGTTGTAAATCCACTGATTTTGCTCATTGTTGCAGAAGGAAGGCTAAATCCAACAGTATAGGGAATCCACAGAGTAGAGAAAACAGAGTAGAGAGCCATAATATCTTGGCCTGGGTAACATGGCCACAAAAAGTTCACACAAAAAGTTCAGTTTTGATGAAAATATATATTTTAAGGATATAAAGTGCATTACAACAACAACAACAAAATGGATTTAGGTAAAAGAAAGTTCTGGAAGATAGGAAAAGCTGAAAAAAGAAGTAGTATGAAATAGAAGACGGTTACCCTGCAATATTACAGAGGACATCTATCCTTTCAATTTCCTCTGCCAGGTCTTCTATCTCTTGCTTTTTGGTGACATCCAGAACCCGTATTTGAATGCCTAGAAAAACATGGTTTTAGTTTAACTGGTTTTGGCTAAGAATTCGTACTTTATTCTTCTCAAGTGCTGAGGACATTGCACCTCCCATTCAAACCCGCAGCTTGCCAGGAACAGACGCCTCTCAGTGGTAAGACTTGGAGACTTACTGAAAGCTACACTTCACGTGTGCAATGCTTAAAACAGGAATGGACAGCAGAGCATGGTATTCAAGATTTTAGAAAGGAATTAAAAATATATTAACTGACTTAACAGCCATGTAGTATCACACAAACAAATAAGCTAATGTAATGTGCCATACAAATCACTTCCTCCTGTAAATCTGAATTCCATTCCACTATATCCTCAAGCCAGGCAACTACAAAACTTGTATAATCCTAACAAGCTTTCATGCCCACTGTTATCAAATATTTACTACTTGGAACTAGTTACATGTCTCACAATCACATTACCCTCTGTATACATGTAGTTCAGAGTACTATGAAACAGATTAATATTATTTAATTAATGAGGAAAAACGATTTCATATAAATCATAGATAACTTTGGTGATGACACAGCTATCAAAATAGAAACAAAGAAAATCCAGCAGAAATCAGAATGAGTGTAAAAGGAGAAGTACTGCAGTACATTGCAGTAGTAGGTACAGTTAGGCTCCCAGGACACTACTGGGTTGCAGCATGGCCTTGGCATACCCTGCATCTAGGACTAAGAGACATCTAGTGCAGAACACTCAAGCTCCAAAAGATTTTAAAAAACAACAAAAAAAAAAATCCACCACCCACAATTTATTCATGTGCAGACAGCGGTGACCTACAGTCTAATAGAAGTCTACAATTACCTATCGTGAGGATGTAAAGTGTAAAGTGGAAGCAGAGTTTTCAGAAGTCCACAGAAGGGTGAAAGGCAAAATAAAGAATTTGGGAAATCTGACTGAATGCAAAGAGTGGTGGGGAGTTTATTTTTTGTGCTTCTTATGGACTACTAGTATAAAAGCATGAGGTCAGTCATGCTGGAACAGAGGCCTACAGAGGTTGTGAAATTTCCACCTAAGTGGTCCTGAGTAACCTGCCCCAATCAGACTTGCTTTGTATAAGAAACAGGTCTTAGCAACCTCCAGGGGGCTCATCCAGCCTACATCTGTGTCTTTTGAAGCAAACTGACAAGTCCATGAACATGCTTGACTTGCTTTGGTTAAATGATACAGACACTTCTGAAGAGATTTGTGTATGATGATGTAATTAGTAAGACTACATGCTAGTGATTAACATGAGCAGTAGAATTACCTCTTCTGGATATGATTCAAAGACCACAGTGTGCCAAACCTTGAAGAAAGAGTTTAACTAATCACAAGTCAAATGGATGGAAATGGCTGCAAATGGCTGGAAAAACTGCTTTTTTTTCCTTCTGAGTACCAGCAGAGGGAAAGCAAAACGCACTTCAAATTGTAACACTTTCCTAAGCATGCTCAGAACAAAATGGTGAAGTCCCAAATTTCTTGAATTACAGCAAGACTGCTTGCAGTGAACTCCAGTCAGAGAAGGCTAACATTCACATTAAAAGCTGCACCAGATAAGTGTTTTTGTTTATTTTGCTGTCACACTGTAATAGGAATTCATGAAGTTGACACCCAGTGATCACTGTCCTCCATCACCTTAAGTTAAAAGCACCTTTGGTTGTGAAATACAATTTTCTTGCTTTTTTTCTTTCAAGAAAGAATAACTTTTTAATAGTGTCCCACATTCATACATCTCTTGTAATTAAAAATCACAGCTACTGAAAAATCTTTTCCTTGAAACAGGTGTTTGCGATATGAGCTGGAAAGCAACTTTTGAGCCTGAGCATTTGTACAAATTAAATAAGCTCACTGATTGTTGTAATTAGTTTCCAAAGATAAGCCAATTCCTATTAGACAGTTATCTTCTAAATGCTTTCCTTGCTGAGTATGGACCAGGGAAATGCAAGGCACGAAATCTATTTGTATAGCTGGAGATTAGTTCCTATAATCAGGGAAAAGCATTCTGCGTTTTTCACGATAGTTTCAACAGTCATTCCAGTAATCTTAAAAACAAATGAACAAATAGAAGTAACAAAGCATTCTGGAAGGAGGAAATCAGCTGCTTCTTCAACACAAGAAACACAGTTATTCCACACTCCCAGAATAACCCGTCTGAAACACTGATAATTGAAACATTTTACATGTAATCTCTGCCATTTTACACCACAGACTAAATTAATGACAATATCTAAATGATTACTTTCCATGTTTGCCACGCTTTTGTGGCCAGCCTACAACAACATTTACTATATTTGAACTAATGCCTACTGTAGATGATTTACCTGGATACTTCTCCAGTTCTTGCAGCTTAGTCTTATTGATGTCTGTAGCAATGACTTTGGCTCCTTCTTTAGCAAAAGCCTGAAGAATACAATAAGAGATGTAGTTTGCTTTTAGATATCCCATATCTTACAAGAAAATCTGTTTTCTTGTTTGGTTTTGGTTTGAAATAAAAGTTGACTGAAGGCAGCTAATCTCCCCGTACTCATTCTAGGCAAGTGAGGAAGTTAATGGATATTGATTACTAAACATGCTGGGGACAACTGAAAAACTATGTTAGAGAGATTTATGTTCTTTTCTATGAAATAAGAAATCCATAAATAAAGCATGAAAGCAGTAACCAAACTAAGACAATGGGTATTATCGCCCTTAGTAACTGCGTGCACAGTAGTGAGGACATTACAAACACTTTAGGCTAAAATTATGTCTGATTTCTTATATAGGTGAAGACAAATTAAGAGGAATGACATGGCATGAACTTCTTTAGGATCCTTCACATCCAAATCATTGGAACAGAGTAATACTCAAAAGAAACATGGCTTTCATTTGATACTTTAACCAGACATATTCCTTCATTTCCTGATGTTCCCCTCAAAAATCCATTTTGTCTGCATATACAGCAGCCTCCATTCCATAGTCTCTGACACTGACCCCCAGTCTTCAAAATAAGTGTCTCAAACACAATCTAAGAGGACAGCAGGATTAAATGTGCTAGCCCTCCATGACTTGTAAGGTATTTGCAAAAGGAAATCACCAGTAAAGTGACCTTTAGACCAAGTATTTTAGTGCAAGTAGTGAAAATGAACAGTTTCATGCATTCTTAACTGTGTGACAAACTAACCTTGCAAAATTCCTGCTTACAGGGCTTGTTGATTAAATTATGCAGGTACTGAGATAACCCTGCTAGTTTCTGTCCACTGAGGAAGAAGGAAATAGCAGGGGCAGAACTTGTCAAAAGCAATAGTCAACAAGAAAAAAAAAGTTAAAAAAAAAATAAAAAAAATCAATAAATACTTTAAATTTTATTTTAACAATAATGAAGATGTTTAAAAGGGTTTCTCTCACTTTCAGAAATTTAAACAGCAGCAAGCATACATAATACAGTACATTGACTCTATTGCTCCCTGATTTTTTCAGTAAGTAGTTCTGGCTTCACCTATAGCTTATTAATTCAAGAACTTGTTTGGTGCAGGTGTTGTTGCACATGCTAGCATCAGACATCCAGCTTAGGTACAAGAGAACAAATTTTATCTAACTCACGATAGCAGTGGCTTTTCCAATCCCTTGTGCTGCAGCAGACAGAAGTATTACTTTCCCATCAAGCCGCCCCATGCTGCTGGCCTGCGCAAACAGAAAATATGAGTCTAATACAAAGTGAGTCAATATCACCCCCTGGGAATCAGGTGCAAATTCATTCCATAAACCAAAACACAATTCAGAGCATCTATACTATCAACTCACAAAGCACTCTTCTGGGCTGCTGAGTCAGCCAAGGTTCTGAGGGGGCACTGCCTCAGTCTTGCATTTATAAGGACCAAAATGCATTTGTGCTCAAAAGCCAAGCTCTATTTTTATCAGACTCAAAACCTCATTTAAACAAGAAAAAAAAAAAAAAAAAAAAAAGAATGATGAGACAGAAGTAAAATAGCTTGTAATCTAGCATCTCCACTGTACACTGTATTCTTAGAATGCAGGTCTTTTCTATTTCTCTCAGACTACTACATTCAACTTCCTAGATGACAACACAATTTGCACAATACCCTCCAGGACTCTGTGAAATGCATTTTTTCCCATCACCTAAGACTGGCATTTGTCCACTTTGAATTTTCTTGAGAATCTCCCAACACAGAAGATTCTCAGCTCCACAGAGTAAGAGGAGGAAGATGAATGAAAATCCCCCCTCACTTTTACATCATTTGACATTAGAGAACTACTGAAGATGCTTGGGGCAAAAGGTGGGGAAGATTTTTTTTTTTTGAGTGCTGGATGACACAAATAACCTTCCAGGAGGTTTCACCTTACTCAAGCTGTGGAAACCAAAAGGCAAAGTGCAGTTTTTTCTCTGCCTAGGTAGACACTTTCAAAGGAGTTAGTATGTTTGAAGAAATACAGTTTACAATGGTGAAAACAATCAAGCAACTGAGCTTCTCTATATAGCTACGAGTGTAGGAATGTGTCCCTAAACCCTTAAGTTTTTTTAAATATAAGCATGAATCCAACATGCCGAATACTTCATTTGAGTTGCATACAAACACCGTTATTTCCCCTACATTAGCAGCCAACAATACCACCTGGAGACAGTCAAATTCACTCTGTGATTTGTTAGTTCAGTTTAGGTTTTTACATCAGATTACTCGTTCAATTTGGACTTGAAATCTTTCTTTCCCAGAAGCTTTGCTCCCCTCCCCCCCTTTTTTGAAGCAAAACTAGTATATTTCTCCGAAGGTTACTGATTCAACATGGAACAATGGACTTCTTTCTAAACAACTTGACTAAAAAGTTATTTCTGCTGTAATACAAAAGCATTATCTCACTTGACTTAAAGTCAGCCTGACATACAGACATTTTTTCAACCTAATTTTAGGGTTTTGCTGATAAAAGAACAACTGACACAAACGTAAAGAAAAAAGCAAACAAAAACAAAATGACAAACCACCAAAATAGTCCACAATGTAAGCAATAAGAACATGCATTTTTTTTTTTTAACTAGAAAAAATTTTTAAAAAATTGCATCTTTTTTTTCTAATTTGTGAAAGGCACAACATCTTGAACGTAATTTTTAGGTGAATAAAATGATGCATCTTAGGATGCCTCTGACGTACGCTATATCGCTACATGAGATTGTGCCTGTGCTAGCAAAATTTTTTTCATTTTAACATGTGAAGATTGCAATGTTAAACAGAGTAAAATGAGACCAATGTATACAACTAGGTAGCACTACCTCTGCAATGTACTGCACTTATAGCAAAAGTCCCAAGTTTGCTCAAAGCACTCAGTCAAGGCTGTGTAAACTCATTCTTTGCTGTTACACGCATTTTCAATATATATAAAAAAAAACCACCAGCTGAAGTACTTCCTCAAATCACCCTACCATTTTAGATGTAAAATGCTTTATAAACACATTTTTGATCTGACAATGAGTTTTCGTGAACATTTGACACACCAATTCTATGAAGCTTTTGAAACGAGGGAGATTAACAGCCACTCACCAAAAGATCTCAGCCAGCTTGGTACGTGTAACGACCTTTGTGAAAAAGGAAGTCTTATGACTTCCCTGCTGTGCTTGTTGGGAGTTGTAGTCTAACTGGAAAGTTTCTCTATGACAGTAATTTCCTGTTGAAACACAAAGATGCTGCCATCTAGTGAAACTCAAGACTTCAAGTATGATTTTCTTCTGCGCAGTGCAGGGACAAAGAAGGATCATAAACCTCAGCTACCCATTTTTTCCTAAAGAATGCAAGAGATCAACAGAATATTCACCAAAAAATAAGGTTTTGTAACTCATCTGCCTAAAAAAAAAAAAAAAAAAAAAAAAAAAAATTAAGTTTTTTTTAAAAGCATTTCTCTTCCTCTCCCACTTTGTCTACGGAATTGAGACAGACCTGTGCAGTACATCTTTGTTTTTCAGCTCAAGCACAAGAGAAATCTCCAAATCTTTTATTATTCCAGAAAGCAATTAATACAGTATCTTAAAACTGTAAAAAGCAAACAAAAAACCCTAGAAAAACAAAACAAAACAAAAAGCAGCACAAGACAGCAGCGCCAGATATGCCTTCCACCCTTCTGAAAGACTGTTGAATTCTGATAAACACAGGAAATATTTTTTTTAATAAATAATTTGAAATTGTAAAAAAGAAAATCCCAAAACCACACCAAAACCCAAACTGCTTGCATTTATCAAAGTTGGGGAAATAAGATACTCCTGCATATTCACGATTCTAGTAAGACACTGAATTTAGTAATTGTATTTCAAGACTGTTAGCTGAAAACACCCAGGTTCTAAAGCTTGCCAATATGCATTCCAAGTCAAAATTTTAGAAATTCAAATACTCAAATTCAAAAACTCAAATTTTGAGTGCCAAATCTCTCCCATATAGGAGGGAAAGGATCTATTCCAACACTTCCTGTCAAAGCAAAGAGTCAGAAAGGAAGAATTAAGCAAAACACTGGTGACACAGATTTGTGCATTAGTAATCTGCAGAAAGATACTGCAACAGGCAAGAAACATGATGATAGAAGTGCTCTGATTATTAGAAAAAAGTGTCTTTAGACAGTGAATCAGCATCCCCAGATCATAGCATCATATCACTACAAAAGTGAAGTGTTTAGATACCTAAAACATTAAAAGTTTGTCAGAAGAAACCTTTTCATACAGAACATTAAAATAGGCTTCAAAATCCAGATGAGTAGGATAGTAAAACATAGTCCATGTTACGACCCCAATTGTTCAGTTTTATTTTCAACTCATAAGAGCAACAGGATAGTATCAATCAGATCAACTGCTTACTGTTTGAAAAAGAAAATAATCCAGAACCCAATTTCAAGCAGGAAATAAAGTATATTCAAAGATGACAAGAAAAACAAGTTATTTTTGCACCATAGTTTACTGAACTGCAGAAATATTTTCAAGAATTTAAGAGAAATCCTACAAAAAGAAAACGAATAAATTTAGTTGTAATATCCAAATAAAGAGGTTAAAGTTGCAGTGAAAAATGTAGTATTAAGAAAAAAAATATTAACTCGGTATAAAAACCATCTGTTGAGAAACAAAATGAACTAATGAGTAGATACAAAGCACCCAGAAGAGGACTGTTACAAAAATGCCAAAGAAGTTTAAGATCAAGAAGTTTCACAGTAGATCAGTTTGTGATCCATTCTTGTGTCCGTTTTTCTTCAGTACGTTAGCTTTACTTTCTTTGCTACACAAAACAAAAGCAACCAAAGGACAACATCAGCAGGTTGCAGGTAACATGTCTACTTTCCCATTTTTGTTCTTGTTTTAAAGCTTTTCCACTTCTGGGAAGTAGTAGTTCCAACACAAGGGACTGGCACGCCATCAGGGTTCTTCTCACAATAGATGGCTTTAACCTGAAGCAACCATTTTCCATGTAGCTAGATTCTGATTGTAGCCCTTGTAAAGGCAGCTAACAACAGAACACCTCTATTGGGTGTTACAATCAGAGACTTTATCTTTCTCTGAAGTTTCAAACCACTTCTTAAGATGGTCTTCTGTGGACTCCATTCCTGCAGGTTGTGTATCTGTACAGAAAATAAGAACATTAAAGTGACATTTTCCCAATTAGACAAGCAGTAGGAATATAGCAATTTATTCTCGACTAGTTTTAAACATCAGCTAGCAAAACTTGCCTCTGAGAAGCATGGTGCTGTGAAGAAGGCTATACTATTACCTAGTTGGACTTCACAGAAAATGGCAGTGAGTCATTCTTGCTGCATGTCTGCCAGTCTAATTGTTGTTAAAAGTCTTCAGCATGCCTGCTGGAGCTTCACGAAAGCTTTTAGAAGCAGGTTGATGAGGGCAGTAGCACTAATATGCTAAAATCACTAGACTTCCCAGAAATCACCAGTCCAGTAATAAGAAATATCAGAAAATATCAAAACAGCTATTACAGCAGCTAGAGACTGCCATGCTGGCAAATTCAAAATCCAAGATCAAAAAATCAATAATCTTGATAAGGAAATGTTAGAAAGTAGGCAACCAGCAGTTAACTCTGAATAGATGATAGCACAGTCTGTGAAAATCGGTTTTGTCAGAAGCGTGTGCTTAACTGGTGTAAAAGTTAAAAAGCAAAAGATTCTAGAGCATCATTTGACACGATATTCTACCTCTTCACTTTATAAAGCAATTGGTCATCAGCACTTTCTGTGAAGCAAGAGAAATAATAAGTTTGCCTAATCTTCAGGAGGTATGTGTCCTAAGTATTATTCAGGTGATGTAAAGCACGGATAATCTTGGCACCAGCTGGGCAGCCCTTTAACAACCTGCTGAATAGGCATTCAAAAAAGCTGCTTCTATACATTTCAGGCCTGATCAGGGAAAGTACAGGACATCTACTCTCAAAGACCACCCCTTATATTCTGTCTCTCCTAATAACTTTAATAAGACACCACCATGTTACATACCTATTAGTGTACTTAAGTTGGAATTATCAAAGAAGTTTGTTGGACATGTCAGTGGCAGAGGCTTTGATATGTACTGAGTCACAGTTTCCTGAGATACAGACTCCTTGGAGGGTGAAGCTGGCTCTCTAAGGGAACGT
Source organism: Centrocercus urophasianus (assembly GCF_019232065.1). Classification (NCBI taxonomy): domain Eukaryota; kingdom Metazoa; phylum Chordata; class Aves; order Galliformes; family Phasianidae; genus Centrocercus; species Centrocercus urophasianus. The sequence continues at coordinate 29,224,699 of NW_024884475.1, read as the reverse complement.
GAAACTGTCTTCTTTGGAGATCTTGGTACTGTCTCTTGAGTAGTCTCTCTTGAGAATCGTTCTCTCAATTTTAGTGCTCTTTCTTTCCATTTTCTAAGTTCCTCCTTCAGTTGAAGCTCATTACTGAGTAGGAAAAAAAAATCCCAGCATTTCATTAATAAAAACCTTCAGTTGTTCTCTGAAGTAAAAGGAGAAACAATCCTGACAATGCAGTTCCTACATCTTCAGATGACATATCACAGACAGGCAATAAAAGCCTCTTATGATAACCAAATGTATCAGCTCTAGAGGTACAAAGTTTCTTGGATTTTTTTTTCCCCTTTTTAAGCTAAGATTCCTTTCAACAATTTTACCGTATACATTTTCAACTAAGTTCATCTCCCACTTACTGATAAACATTTAGAACAAATTCTTACAGAAGTAATTTAAAGCTCAAAAGCCATTAACAGGTACACACACACAAATACGTAACTAGTATTAGTTACTAATACAAGTTTAGACTTGCTACATTCTTTTGCATCTTAAGAGGAGCAGTTATTCAGTTCTACAGGTTTCCTAGAAAGAAATGGTGATAATTACTTACTTGATGCTTACCATTTTTATGCTTACCTTAGTAGAATATCATTTTGTTTCTTCAGGTACAAGTTTTCTTTCTGCAGCTTAACTTGTTCAGATTTTAAAACAAGCATTTGTGTGCTCTGCACAATACCACTACCACCACCACAAGTAATGGGGATGGGCATTTGGGATTTCTGGGGAACTTCTTTTTCAGACATTACTAGAAAAAATTTCATACAAATACGTGTATTATTATTATTACAATATTTAAAAACCACATCAATATATATTTTAGATATGTCTATACAAGATTTCTTCCTGTAGTCTTATATGTAAAGCCTCACTAGGTTACAAGTGTCATTACAACAGCTATTTTTAAAACCCACTGTATGGGAGCTGTTGAGTCATGGCCTGAACCACTGATTGATCACCTGAGGAAAGGACTGGGTCAGCCCAGTGGGAGACAGGTGAAGGCAGTTCAACTCCTTCGTGGAGTCCCTTCTGCAAACCTACATCTTTGGATACAGATGAGCATTCTTTCCCTGTTTGTTTCTTTTCACCACAATAATCTATCTGGCTGTAACACCAACCTTAACACCCACCATCAGTAATCACATTGCCAGGGAGATATTAAGAAGCATAAGAGATGCTTCATTGGGCCATTTAGCTTTAATGTAGTTAAATAGTTTGAGTTGTATCACCGTGTAGGGAACCTCAGTACAGGAGAGGCACAGATTAGTTGAAGTGCATCCAGACTAAGGCCACAAAAAATACTGAAGGGATGGAGAACCTGTCCTACAGAGACAGGCTGAGAGAGCTGGAGTTGTTCAGCCTAAAGAGAAGGATCTGAGGTGATCTGATAGTGAACTTTCTGTATGTAAACGGTGGCCACAAGAAAGAAGGTCTGTTGTGATAAGACAAGGGGAAATACTTTCAAACTAAAGGAAAGGAAATTTAGATTGAATATAAGGAAAAAGATTGTTTTTATAATAAGAGTAGTGAAATATTAGAACAGGTTGCACAGAGAGATATGGTAGATGCCCCATCCCTGGAGACATTCTGAAGATAAGGTTGTTCAGAGCCCTGTCCAGCCTGATCCAGTTATTGGTGTCCCTGTTCACTGCAGGGGAGTCATAGCAGCTGACCTCTAAAGGTCCATTCCAATTCATACAATTCTGTATTTCTAGTTCTAATCACAGAATTAGAAACATAAGGCACTACAGCTGCAGCAGCTTATCATTATGATTGCTAGTATAACTGGAGAAATACACAAAAAACACCAAAACAATACAAGACCTGCTGTGATTCTAATACATTGCACATGCAGTTACTGTATTTTTACCTTCTATCTCTTCCAAAGCACCTAACCCTTTCTCCTATCTTTTTGAAATAAAAGGCCTGCATCCCAATCTGGAATTTAAACTACGTAAAATTAAAACTGAATGCTTAATATGAAACAGTCCCTTATTTATGTCTTGAATTTACCAGTAACATCTTGCTCTTGTTGCGCTCTTCTAAGTTCTTCTTTTAGCTTTCTTAACTGTTCTTCTTGGTGTTCTGCAAGAGCTTTATAATTAGCAAGTCTGCGTTGGTGGGAAGGCAGGGGGGGAGGGAAAAAAAACAACACGTTTTAAGCTTAGTAATCTAAGTTGCAGGAGAACTATTTGATTTTTCTATTGAGCTAACAAACAAAAATGCATAGAAAATAAAAAAACACATATGACTAACTCTACATCTGGTTGTCCGCTAGGTTTTAGTTAAAGTGCAGGAAAGCAGAAGTTTGAACTGAATTAATTCTCTGTCCAGTGAGTTATAGAGTGCTCCCAGTTGCTGTTTCTCCCACACATGTCAGAATTTTGATTTACGTCTGAACTTAGCTTGTTAGAGACATTAAAAAATGCTGAGAGTGCTGGTCTTACTCAGCCTAGAGAAGAGACGGCTTTGGACCTCATTTCAGCCTTCCAGTACTTAAAGGGAGCTTATAAACAGGAGAGGGAGTGACTTTTTACACAGTCTGATTGTGGTAGGATTGGGGGAATGGCTTTCAACTAAAGGAGGGGGAATTTAGGTTAGAATTTAGGAAGAAATCGTTTATTTGGAGAGTAGTGAAGCACTGAAACAGGCTGCCAAAAGAAGGTGTTGATGCCCCATCCCTGGATGCATTCAAAGCCAGATTGGATGGAGCCCTTGGCAGCCTGATCTGGTGAGGGCAACACTGCAGGGGGATTGGAAATAGACGACCTTTAAGCCATCTTCCAATCTAAGCCAATGATTGTACAACTTCAGTGGGTGTACAGGGAAAGAAACTGGTAATCAGCTTGAGATAAATGATTTTTTTCTTTCTCTGAAATGCAGATAGAATAAAAACCTAAGACATGTAAAGCTGAATGTTTACTACTTATTTGTCAGGTAAGGGTTGGGAATAGGTAGTTAAGAAGCATGAAAAGATAAACTTGAACTTACTTCATATCAAAAGAGTTTGATTGCTTCATTCTTTCCATATCACATTTTACTAGTTGTGTTTTGAGCTGATCAATTTCTTCTTTGTATAACTCAGCACCTTTATCTAATTTTGCCTAAAAATAAAATAGCTAGTATAAGTTAAGGATTCTTACAGAGCAACGAATCTGGGGACTGCTTTGTTTATTCTTGTGTACCACATCTTGGAGGACAAAATTTGAACAATAGTTATTCTAGAGTACAAACACCCACATTATCAACTAGCAGCATAGTAGTAGTTGCTGTCCTAACTTTGGTATAATGCACACACTCACATATTAGCTTCTAATACCATAACATGCGTTTTAACTTGTCTTTGAAAGTTGCATTGGTAGCAAGTGAAGCTGAATACTAAACATGCAAGTAGAGTGTTTTAACATTAAGGATACCATGCAGAATAGATTGACTAAAACTCTCTCTCCCCCTCTCTCTCCCCATGAGAAAAATGAGAAAAGAATTTGGCTTATACCTGAAGACTCTGATTCTCTGTTAGGGAAGTTCTGAGGCACTTTTCTGTCTCATTCAGCTTAGCTTGTAGCTGGGTGAGCTCACTTGAAGCTGTTGTTATCCTTATCTGTGCTTGTAACTTGTTTATCTTGTCATCTTTCTCTCTGAGATTTTTTCCTGCTTCGTTTACTGAATTTTCTAACCTTTGGAGTTTTACTTCCAGAGCCTATTGAGATAAGCAGTTAAGATCACATACTGTTACATTGATAACACCACAAACCCTCCTCCCCCCCCGCCCCCCCGCGGGGGGGGGGGGGGGGGTAAAAAAAAAAAAAAAAAAAAAGAGGGGGACAGAAGGGGGGGGGGGG